>NC_089806.1:32335395-32595395 GCF_029633855.1 Hoplias malabaricus | reverse complement strand
GGGCCAATGATATTAATATAGAGACCTTTTTTGAACTCCTGAATGAAAGATTCTCACGTTCTGCTCCCGAGAAATACCCCCTCAGGTCCAGGGATTTTTTTTTTGGGGGGGGGGGGGGTGGGCTGAGGGTAGGGGCTTTTAGCCTCACACCACTGGATACAGGAGGTGAGGCTAACAGGGGTGCATGTCCGGGGGAACTACGATTGAAAAAGTCCCTCAACAGTGCACCCATCAGTCCCCCTAAACCCGTGCCCGGTGAGTAGCACAAACCCCTGCCTCTGTGGACGTCTCCACTCCTGTTCCTGAGATGGCGGCGAACCTCGCCGCTTCTGTTCCTGAGAAGGCGGCTTCCACAGTCTCTCCTGTCTCCGTGAAGGCGGTGCCTGCCCCTCCTGTCTCCGTAAAGGCGGCACCCGCCGCTCCTGTCTCCGTGAAAGTGGCACCCGCCGCTCCTGTCCCTGTGAAAGCGGCGAATCCAGCCAGTTCTGTCTCCGTGAAAGTGGCGAATCCAGCCGCTTCTGTCTCCGTGAAGGCGGCACCCGCCGCTCCTGTCCCCATGAAAGTGGTGAACCCAGTCGCTCCTCCTGTCTCCATGAAGGCGGCACCAGCCGCTTCTGTCCCCGATAAGGCAGCTTCCACAGTCGCATCTGTACCTGCGAAGGCGGCTTCCACAGTCGCATCTGTACCTGCAAAGGTGGCGTCCCCCACTGCGTCTGTTCCTGCGAAGGCGGCGTCCCCCGCCGCGTCTGTTCCTGTGAGAGCGCCGTCCCCCGCCGCTTCTGCACCCGTGACTGTGGCCCTGGCCGCCTCTGCACCCGTGACTGTGGCTCCAGCTGCTTCTGCACCCGTGACTGTAGCCCCGGCCACTCCTGCACCGGTGACTGTGGCTCCAGCCGCATCAGGTCGTGTCCAATTCCTAAAACTGTGACCAGGCTGGCTCCTCAGACTTCCCCACAGATTTTGCCAGTCCTCGGCATCCCCCAGTTGTTTTTGTTCCTCTGTCTGTTCCTGTCCTGGTTCCTGTCTCTGTCCTCGTCCCTGTACCTGTGTCTGCCTTTGTCTCTGTTCCTATCCCTGTCACTGTGTTTGTGTCTGTCCCCATGAATGTCCTGGTCCCTGTTCCCCTGCCAAGTCCTGTCCAGTCCCCTGTTAATCTAGTACAGTCCCCATGTCAACCCTCTGTCCAGTCACCAGTCCAGTCCCAGCACTCAGTCCCAGCACTCAGTCCCATCACCTGTCCTGCCTCATGTCCAGTCCCAGTACCCAGTTCTGTCACCGGTCCTGTCCCCAGTCTGTAATGAAGTCTAGTCCCCTGTCCATTCCCAGTTCTCCATTTCTTCACCTGTCCCGTCTTCTGTCCAGTCCCAGCACCCAGCCTCTGTCCAGTCACATACCCCTGTCCAGTCTTCCATCTCAGGTCCTGTTCTGTCCTCAGTCTTGTCTCAGTTCCTGTCCAATGTGCAACTCCAGTCTCCTGTCCTGTCTAGTCCATTCCACTCCCTAGTCCTGTCTCCTGTTTCGTTTTGTAAGTTACCTGTCCAGTCTCTTGTTTAGTCTCCTGTCGCTACCCTTTGTCAGTCTCCTGTGCTGTCCCGAGTCCATTCTCCTATTTCCGGTCCTGTCGTGTCCCCAGTTCCTGTGTCTGTTCCTGTCTTGTCGTGAGTCCTGTCTCCTGATGGTTCCTTGACTTGTCTTGTTTTCCGTGCTCTCTCCTGCGCCAGCTCCTGGGGGGTCTAGGTGTACGCGCCCCGGGAGTTGCGCGTTCAGGAGGGGGCATCTATCATGCCCTCGTCCTGTCATGTCTGTTTTCCCTCCATGTGCTCTCTCAGCATATGGCTCTGTTTGTTGTTGTCCATATCTCAGCCCTTGTCCCGCCTTTTTCCCCCCTCCTTGTCCTTAATCTTCATTATCTGTTTCAGGTGTGTCTCGTCTGTTCATGTATTTAAGTTCCCTTGTGTCACTTCCTTTTATCGGTCATTTGTTTTGTGTTGTTCCTATTCCAATTCATGTTGTTTCGTGTTGTTTCTTTCCTACTCCAAGTCAAGTTGTTGTGTTTCCTAGTCATGTCATTTCATTTCATTATGTTTCCTAGTCATGTCGTTTCATTTCATTGTGTTTCCTAGTCATGTCGTTTTGTTTCGTGTTGTTCCTTTCAATTCCAAGTCATTGCCTCCAATGTTTCCTTGTCATGTTGCTTAGTCCAGTCTGTTTGTCTCTGTCGTTTCCTCATTTCATTTCCTTCATCTTGTCGTTTCCGTAGTTGCTTGTCTTTGTTTTGTTATATTCTTTTGTGTTGTAAATAAAAGTAACGGTGTTTTAGCGTGTGCGCCCGCCTCCGTTAGTCTGCGCGCTCTCTTTGAGTCATGACAAAAAGAGTGGGAGAATGTTTGAATTTTTAATAAAATTATATGTTACACTATTCTTTAAAATGTATTTGAACATTGAGTTAATTCCATATTTGTAGCGATTTAGGACAAATTATTCATTCATTCATTCATTCATTACCTGTAACCACTTATCCAGTTCAGGATGGGTCTAGAGCCTACCTGGAATCATTGGGCACAAGGCGGGAATACACCCTGTAGGGGTGCCAGTCCTTAACAGGGCAACACACTCACAAACATTCACTCACACTCTTACACCTATGGACACTTTTGAGTCACCAATTAGGACGCAAATTAGTTTAATTATTTCAGCACAGTTTAAGTATTATCCCCTTAAGGAGCATGCCTGCTCTAAGAAAAAACAATGCCAGCTACTGATTCTATTTCTGAACTGCTGCCCACACAGTGTAATAAACAGCTCAACATGCTTGAAGGAGAATGCTAACTGTGAAAAATTTTGTTATGTTACTGAGCACTTCTCATAGATTTCCCACAAAAGCACCTCTAAGCCTTCCAAAAGTTTAAAATATAAAATGTCTTTGAAAATAAGCATTTGTACATTGCCCATTGCAAGAATAAGAAGCAATGGATATTGGCTCGGGAAATTCATTACACACAAGCCTCCGTTACCCATGAGGTTGTGCTGGGAACTCTCTCCAGTGCCATGTGACCTCCCACACTGCCATATCTGCAGGGTATAAACAAACACAGCCCTGCTGGTCATGTGGTTTTTCACATCTCTGGATGCCCACTGAGACTGGCTTTCTCATGGTGAGCGCTGTCCAGTGAGACAGTGATCTGACCAGGCCAGTGTCCCCCCGCACGCTGCTGCCTGCTCGGCTGTGTATTGATCTGTGTGTCCACACACCATGCTGGAAATGTTAATGAGAGAACAGCACCTGAATTACAATTCAGCATCAGTGCATTAAACATTCAGAAAAAAAAAAACACCACACAGAAACCCTGCTGCCATTTCTCACAGCGTGGGACCTGGAGGCTGACAGTTCTGCAGAGTGGTGGGATTTTTTTAAAATAAAGGAGTGTATGCAATTTGAAGACTGACCACATTAAATTGGAAAAGATTTACATGGATTTGTAATGTATTAATATATTAATTTATGCAGTGAAATGGACAACATCACTTATGAAAGACTTTCTAAGTCTAGTCAAAAGGTGCTTCATAGCAAGCATATTATATGGCATTCATTTTTATTGTTATAGTTACATGTATGATGCTATGAAACATGAGTTTATGACTTCCTATAGACAGTCATGGCTGAGACAATAATACATTTATACCGTGTTAATTTAGTTAATGAACACTATGAAGAAAAATTGACAACCTGTTTTTCACAATAAATAGATGAGAACTAAATAAAACTAATAATTTAAAGCACTTTTTGACAGTGAATAAAGGCTAAATGAACATGTGCAAAACTAATAAATGACATGTTACTTCTTATTTGAAAAGGGAAAATAGAAATAAAAGCAGGTAAATGCTCCGTCTGCATAGCGATCCGAAATAATCACTAGTTTCAGTGTCTGGGAGGTGCTTTTATTTACTGTTGAATAATGATTCACAGAGTTGAATCCCTTGGCACTTTGCAAGTGCTTTCTGAGGAGATTTTGAACTTAAAATGTTAATGTTAAATAAATGCAAACTGCATTTAAAGAAATTAGGGCTTACATTAAATGCAACATTTTTAAAGCTATTGTTAATGAAAATTAGAAATTATTAATACCTCTAAAATCTAAAACCTTTAAAAATACATGACTTAAATTAGGCTATTTTTATGTAACGGACTAAAATTAGACTAAGACTAAATTAAAATCAGCAAACAAAATTGACACTGTATTTACATTTATGTATATCTTTCAATGGTGTATAATGCATTTGCAATCCTAATGAATTCAGTATTCATTAGAGGAGTTACAGAATGACTGGAGTGGATGTGTAAGTTATAATGTATGCAGTAAAATGTCAACAGATATGCAGAGCCTGTGTGGAATAATTAACCCAGCTAGATCCCCCATGGTGCTAATGCCTTACATATCTTTTTTATATCTTATTTATTTATTTTTTCTTTTGGCTTAGAGTTCTCTGGAACAGCTATCCCACAGAGAAATGCTGTGGAAAGTACAGACTCTAAGCATTCATTAGATACCACATATAAGTAGAAAAGCATGTACAAACCCCTCTTGCTGCAAAAGTAATATGAAAGAAAAACTTGAATCTGTGATTTTTTCATTCACTTCAACCTTAATTTAAATTCCAATGATTTCATGGATTAACTTTTATAAGTATGGATATTATTTAAAAGAAAACTGTTTGCTTTATTTCATACATTTCATTTTTTGCTTGGAGCTCATTGTGGGGAAACAACAGTAACATTGTGGGAAGTGCATTCAAGCTTCAACCTTAGTACTTGTATCTACACTCACTGTACACTTTATCAGCTTCTACAATTACATACTTCAACTGTTGCTTTGCAGACATTGTTAGCCCTCCTTCACCCTGTCCTTCAATGATCAGAGCCCCCATAGGACTTCCACAGAGCAGGTATGATTTGGCTTGTGGATCATTCTCAGCACTGCAGTGACACTGACGTCGTGGTGGTGTGTTAGTGTACATTGCGCTGGTACAGACACAGCAGTGCTGCTGGAGGTTTTAAGCACTGTGACTACTCACTGTCCATTCGGTTAGAATAGCTATCTCTCAGAAAAAAGGTATGGTAGAGGTACATTAATGGTCACTAACGGTACAAACAGTATAAACCTACCTTTAAAGGTACAGCACTGGTGTTAAAGTCCAGTTTTGTTCCCTTAAGGTACTTTACACTCTCTTCACCAGAAGGAGATGTGAATATTTGTAGCGTTTTATTATAGATCTGTACAAAATAAAAAATATAAGTCCTGGAGATAAAATGTGGTTTATGAATCAACCCAATTTTATAATCTATAAAAATATCTGCAAGCAGCAATTCCAAGCTCCAATATAATTTGCTCAGAGAAGCTTATTCTCGCAGTTGCAGTGACACTGACATGTTGGTGGTGTGTCAGTGTGTGTTGTGTTGGTATGAGTGGATCAGCCACAGCAGTAACCTTCAGAGAAAGTGTTTGTGAGTTATAGCTGTATTTGGCTGTTTTTTGGAACACAAGCTTCTTGCCTCTTTGGTGCTTGGACCCTTAATTATTATAAAATTAGGTACAATTATGTACTGTAACTAAAGGTACAAATATGTACACTTGAGGGTGACAGTTTTTGATAGTGTTGATGTAAAGTCAAAAATTGTAGCTCATCTGCACAATTTCTGTTGGTCGTCCTATAGTCCTTCATTAAGGGTCACACTACATTGTTGCCTGGAAAAGTTTCATTGGTGTGCTCCATTTGAACTTGGATGTGAAAATGAGAATTCCAAGTAGGAAACTTCAACCGGAACCCCCTTCAAGTCAGATTTCCTACTCTGAGAATCAAGTGACCCTCATCGATCTTGAGTTCAGAATCCAACATGGCTGCCTCACATCAACAGTGTGTAAAAAAGTTATGTAAAGTATGTAAGTCATTATTGCATCAATCTGCACAGTAAATTCACCAGTGTTAAATCGACACTATTGGTGTTAAATTAACACTTTTAGTGTAATAATTTAACACTCTCAGTGTTAAGTTAACACTAATAGTGTTGATTTAACACTGGTGAATTTACTATGTGTCTCATTAAATCAGTCATACACACAGTACCATCAAACTACTGGATGTTGATGTTTTTTCATGGTGTTTGGATGCATTAAATATCACATAATGCAGTGTTATCAACTGGTATTGCTAACAGTGCTAACCAGAAATTAAAACCTTGGGCATAGACTTTCCTTAAAATGTAATTGGAACACGGTCAGCTCAGGTTTAATGTTATTCCCAGCTCCTAAATCTCACTTTTGAGGTAAATTGAACCCACCATCAGTCCAGGAGTGGTGCCAATATCATATAAAAATAATTAAAGCAGCACTGATGTGTCTGAGCCACTCATACCAGCGCAACACACACTTACACACCATGCAGTGCTATGAATGATCCAACAACCAAATCATGCCTAAAAAGTGTGCCTGTATGGTCAGTAGAGCTTATTGTGGAATTAACAGTGCAGAGTCCATTCCCCCAGCACAATTTGAGCTGTTCATTTAAAGAAAGGTCAGCATTAAAGAACAGTATTTAAACACACTGTGACCAATGATTAAGAACACTCTGAAACCAACCACTGTCCAGAGAGCTTCACTCAACACCATTCTAATATTCTCCATGCACAATGCTGAGTTTCAGCTACAGGGGTAGAATCACCCTATGCTTTGGGCTGTGGAACAAAAATGGAGTGGCTATTGTGATCTTTTACCCAAATTCAGTACCTGACTTAACTGTTAAGTTGCTTGCTTAAATGCTATCAAATCCACACAACAACAACCTTCTAACATCTATATGTTGCCAATAATCTTGATTTCAGTTGTCCTCAAATATTTAGATATATAGAGTATGTGCAAGCATCCATAACATTTATATTTAACATTTCCCTCAGCCTCATTAACAGGGTAGAGAGTAGGTGACACCCTCTCTATATCTCCCTCACCACACACACTCACACACACACACACACACACATGCATATGAAATTCTAATAAAGGGAGAATAATAGATTCAGAATCATTTGGGCATAAGAATATGCTTTATTAAGTTTCATTAAGGCTGCCCGCATACTAAAGAGCTCTATAAATAGTTAATTCCTTCTCCTCATAACATTCTCTTATTAGCCTACAATTTCATATGAATGAGGGCCACACTAATGGCTTCATTTGACACATGGCTCCACCTTAACCGTCTGTAACCTCTTGATGTTTTAAGACATTTCAAATAATATAGAAGATCAATTCATGAGCCATTATAGATAAAGATCTATAACTCAATATTTCTGTTCAACATGAAAGCACAACTTCCAGACTAGTCTCCATGGGAATTTGTACATTTTTGACTAAAAGACCATTCCCAGGGGTCGGGCAATGTGTATCAAATATAGTTCACTCTATTTAGATGCACACATGAATGTTCGACACCCATCCATCCATCCATCCATTATCTGTAACCGCTTATCCAATTTAGGGTCGCGGGGGGTCCAGAGCCTACCTGGAATCATTGGGCGCAAGGCGGGAATACACCCTGGAGGGGACGCCAGTCCTTCACAGGGCAACACAGACACACACACATTCACTCACACCTACGGACACTTTCGAGTCGCCAATCCACCTGCAACATGTGTTTTTGGACTGTGGGAGGAAACCGGAGCACCCGGAGGAAACCCACGCGGACACGGGGAGAACACACCAACTCCTCACAGACAGTCACCCGGAGCTGGGATCGAACCCACAACCTCCAGGCCCCTGGAGCTGTGTGACTGCGACACTACCTGCTGCGCCTTCCGACACCCAACTAGAGTGGAAAAATAAAAGAGCTACAAAATGTTCTTTGAGTGATGCCTTTTGGTTCCATAAGGAACCATTGCTGCTAAAACTTTTAAATGGATAAAGAACCTTGAGGTCGAGTGATGGATTTTTAACCTTTAAAATGTTCTTCACAGTCACACATCTCTTGTATAAGAGAATAAGCACAATTCTTTATGGAAATCAAAGGTGTATCCCTACGTATAAACCTAACCTCAGCATTAAGCCTAAACCCTAACTCTAAACTTAAATCTACCCATATCTTTAATCTTAACCCAGTGTTAAACCTACGTCTCAGTCTAAATCAAAGTTAATAATCCCATAATAATCCCCTCCCATGGGGCTTAATAGCTGTCTGTTTCATCCTTCTTCAGGTGCATTCACCAACCAAAAATAGCATCATGTTCTTCAATGATCAGGACCTCCACAAAGCCAGGTATGATTTGGATGGTGGGTTATTCTCAGCGCTGCAGTGACACTAACGTACTTGTGGTGTGTTAGTATGTGCTGTGCTGGTAAGAGTGGATCAGACACAGCATTGCTGCTAGAGTTTTTAAACACTGTGTCCACTCACTATTAACTTTGTAGCTCATCAGATGTTACAGATTGCCCTCTAGTCCTTCATCAGTGGTCACAGGACGCTGTTGGCTGGATGTTTTTTGATTGGTGGACTATTCTCAGTCCAGCTGTGACATTGAGGGGTTTTAAAACTCCAGCAGCATTGCTGTGTCTGATCCACTCATACCGTGTAATGTGGAATGAAACAGCATTCCAGTGGGGTTAACATAGCAAGACATGTCTTGTGATTACAGCACAGCATGGTGCTGTAAAACCACACATTACAATGCAATAAGCATGTTGTGCCAAAATTGCAGAATAAATGCAAATTAATACAGAGGAACTATTAAAAAAATATGTTCACAGGTGCAAGGGTGTATATTGCAATGGAAATCAGTACATCTCTGGCACTCAGATGTCTAAAATGGTTAGCAGAAGGAAGGAGATGATAGAAGCAATGAGAACAACAGCAAAACAAGGCTGCGAGATTGGATCGAAACAGAGGCGAATCTGACCGGGCATGAAATTTGTCGGTCCCTTTTTGACGCATGCTGTGATTGAGCTGACATTGCTCGGAAGCTCCTGCTACAAATAGCACTCCTGCCTGCAGTGTGAGGGGAGGGGGGGAGTATGTGTGTGTGTGCGTGTGTTGGTTTTAGTACATTTTGAGGACAAATATATGTCCTGACTTCATAGGAAAGCCAGAGAAAACTAAAGGTACTCAGCAATGTCAGGAGCAACCAAAGGACCCATACTTCATATATCATAGTGTTTAAGTTTTTTTCTTTTTATTTATTTATGTATTTATTTATTTATTTAAATGGAAAGTATAAAACTATTTCTTTTTACAGACTCCTGTCAGGATTAGGGTTAGAGTGAAGATTAGGCTTAGACTATTCACATTATACAGTATATATACTGTGAGAAAAGATGTACTGTACAGATACATTTCTGTTTACCACTGGTGCAAGTATCAATGGCAGTCTTACAGTGTCAGATCCGCAGGTCCTGCTGTGTAGCTTAAAGCTATTGACCCCTGCCCCAACCACACCCCCCCATGAAGTATGTGGGAACACTTTTCTATTTAAAGAGGATTTGTTATGAACAACATCACTTTTTCAATGTATTAATTTAGGCATATAGAGCTCCTTTCAACCCACACACTGTGAAAAAAAAAATTCTACACAGTTTAGAAGCGAATTGTCCCGCCTCCTCATTTGAATATCCAAGCAAAAAGGGCAAAAATCCAGACCTTCTCCTCGCTCCTAGGCTCTTGAGCTGAGCTGGACTGTGGCTTATCCTCATTTAAAGGGACAGGTGCTGTTTTGATAGGGTAAGAGCAGTGCTGTGTTTTTTTTATACTTGTGGTATAACAAACCACAAATGTAACTACACAAAAGCCACTTTTTCTCCTGGAAACCTAATATTTAGGGTGCATTCACATCTGTCCCGAATACTTGTGTCCTCACCCAGGACCAATTCTGGGCTTATTTTTGGGTGAGGTTCATTTTCTCTTGTGTCTGCGTGGGTTTCCTCTGGGTGCTCCGGTTTCCTCCCAAAGTCCAAAAAACACATGTTGTTGGGTGGATTGGCTACTCAAAAGTGTCCATGTGAGTGAATGTGTGTGTGTGTGTGTGTTGCCCTGTGAAGGACTAGTGACCCTGCACTGGATAAGCAGTTACAGATAATGAATGAATGAATGAATGATTTTTTATTGTATTTCTATTGGTCCATTCATCATGGACCAATGGAGTTCAAATGTTGTAAATAAAAATAAAAAAAAATAGACAAAAATGGACATATATGTTTGTCATTGGACAGAGATAATCTATATAAATATACAAATTGTATCAGGAGACATACAGTTTTATTATATCTAATTATATATTTTGAAAACTACTAATGGTAATAAAACATACCCCAGTAATTACATATGAATTATACATACACAATATATGTTTAACCCAGTGTCCCAAGTGTGCACAAAAACAAACCTGTATCTGTGTATGTGTGACTGCTAGTGTGTGTGTTTTTCCCTTTCTTGCATTTCAAAGGTTGTAACCCGAGATGGCTTCTTCCTGCTGACAGAGCTAAATGCCAGGCATTAAAATTGCAACACTTATTGTGATGAGCAAACGCTCGATTCCTCCTCCTTCTGGTTGCAACCCTGCGGAGTCTGCTCCAGGCAAACGTTCCACTAACTCAACACTAACTCAGCATTCACCTCAGATCAGCAGACATTTACACTTACATATGTGATACATGACACAGGCTCTAATCCCGAGCAGCGTATATTTACACTCCATATTCCTGGAAAAAGCTGGGACTTTTTATAAAATGCAGTAAAAACAAGAATGTGCTTTGTTAATTTTCTTGAAGCTTTGTTAAATAAAGTTTCGAATTCTTGTTTTTGCTGCATATTACAGTGTTCTCATTGATCAATTTGATTGTATTTTGTAAACATAACCAAATGTATTATTATTATTATTATTATTATTATTGGATACCTACAACACACTCTAACTTTCCTTTTTTAATGAGAGCATTTTATAATTTAGTAAAAAAAAAAAAAAAAAAAATATATATATATATATATATATATATATATATATATATATAATATAAATATAAATATAAATAATATAAAAAATATAAATATAATTATATAAATATAAATATAATTATATAAATATAATTTTGTTGAAATAGAAGTTCCTGACAAAGTCAAAAAGTCTTGATGCAATAAACAAATTTATGAGTACTTGTATACATTTAAAACCTAAAAACAGGTCGGTCAATAAATGACATTTTGAAATTGAGAAAACTGTCATTAACATTGTGAGTTATAAAAACAGGTTTGTAAACAGAATATTTCTGTATAAAGCTGCACATGTGCCTAAGGTCACCATGCTCAGTACCTTCAGCTTAAACCTAATACTCAGAATGCAAGATGAGCAGGTGTCCAGCAGCATTTAACCATGTAGTAAAGTCAGATCAGGAAATATTAGAGAGAGAGACTCAAGTGCCTGCAGTATTTTAAAGCTTTTGAAGGAGAGCACAGAAGAGGGGGAGGGCTAGATTTGTAGGGAGAGACTGACTAAAAGTGAGTAAGAGAGAGAGAGACAGACAGTTAAAAGGGGTCTTTGGGGCATACAGCTGCTCTACTGTACCACACAGTAGTATATAAGAATAAAAAATATAATAAAATATAATAAATAAAAAAAATAAGCATAGTCAGAATAGCTAATATCAAGCTAGTCCTGGTTAACTGGGGATAGGGGGACAAGTGGGGCAAGTGTCTACCCTTAGCCATTCCCCTGTACAAAATCTCCATGCTCAGGACTGTGGCGTACAGCTTTAAGGTGGCACTGACTCATCGGGTTCGTTTGAACACTGGCCGTTGAATCACAGCATAGGATGACTCAGTCACTCAGAGGCATCACAGCGCTTACTCATAGGAGGGAAACTCACTTTTAGAATCTTCAGTTTAAGAGATGCAGTACTTGACCAAAAATATTTCAGCACCTGCTCGTTCAGTGCTTCTTTCCTCATTGGCTTCTGGAACAGCTTCTGCTCTTCTTGGAAGGATTCTTGTGACATTTTGGGAGAATTAGATTGCATTCAGTCACAATGCTGGATGATTAGTTCTGACTCCTGACACTGCATATGGCTATATCTTGTGCCTAATTGTACACACTACATTTGGGGCATTTTGTAAAACGCAAGCAAAACTAGATTCTGTGATGTGTTCATTCTCTCAAATCTCCTTTTTTAAAAACAGATTAAAAAAAATTTCAATTCCAATTGGAATTCCAATTTCAAAAAAAAAAACAAAAAAAAACAAACATGAATTTTGTATATACACACTCCTAAAATTTGGGATATGGGGGGAAAAAGTATGAAAAAAATGTATAAGATATTAAAGTTACAGGGCAGCACGGTGGCGCAGCAGGTAGTGTCGCACTCACACAGCTCCAGGGACCTGGAGGTTGTGGGTTTGATTCCTGCTCCAGGTGACTGTCTGTGAGGAGTTGGTGTGTTCTCCCCGTGTCCGCGTGGGTTTCCTCCGGGTGCTCCGGTTTCCTCCCACGGTCCAAAAACACATGTTGGTAGGTGGATTGGTGACTCCAAAGTGTCCGTAGGTGTGAGTGTGTGAGTGAATGTGTGTGTGTGTCTGTGTTGCACTGTGAAGGACTGCTGCCCCCTCCAGGGTGTATTCCCCGCCTTGCGCCCAATGATTCCAGGTAGGCTCTGGACCCACCGCAACCCTGAATTGGATAAGCGGTTACAGATAATGAATGAATGAATGAATGAATGAATGAATGAATATTAAAGTTACATTTGAATTTTAGATCATTCTACGGTAAAGTTGATTTGGTAACAGATGATGGGATTAAGATTGCGCACAAAAGGGGCTTCCACAAAAGGCTCACTCTTTACAAAGAAAGAAGGGTTGTGCCTCATAGAGAATGGTTCAAAAACAATGTTTGAAATCTTTAATGCAAAGTTGTAATGAATTCAGGACATTCACCATCTACTGTACATGATATTGTAAAAAAAAATCTCTGTCTGTGTGGCAACACTGTTGAATGTGCAAGGCCTTTGAGGCCTCAGATGGCATTGCATGAGAAACAGGCATGCTACTGTGATAAACACAGCCACAGTGAAGTCTTGCATCAATCAAAAATGGTCAAATATTCCACCTGTAAAACTTGAACAATTATTATCCTCAATTTTCAAGTAATTTTTCTTCTTTTTTCAGCTGCTCCCTCCTGTCAAGGGTCACCACAGCGGATCAACTGCAACCCGCAATTACCAATTCACCTACCAACGTGTGTTTTTGGACCGTGGGAGGAAACCGGGAGAACACACCAAACTCCTCACAGACAGTCACCCGGAGGGGGGTTCGAACCCACAACTCCAGGTCCCCCAGTTTTCAAATGATTAAAGAATATGATTAAAATTATTGCTTTTCTGTTGTTAGGGTCAATTTTGGCCCAGGTATAGTTTTAAATCAGAAATAAAAAACAAGTGCCAAATCAAGTGCCCATTAACATAAGAAATGGTAACAGAAAGCTAACACAGGAGTAAGGTTAATCCAGTGGTTCTAAAACCTTTTAGACCAAGTACCACCTATTACAAACCAATAGTACCACCTATGATTTTTAACACAGAAACATGTGCACCCCTGGTTCTCCCTCCCTCAGGCAAAATCTTGCCTGAATTTTTACATGTTTATGTTGCTTTTGCTTATGCAGTGACGTTTAAGGGCCCGGAGATCACGAGCATCCAGTAGAGTTTTACGGCCTTGATCTTTACGCACAGCAATTGTTCCAGATTCTCTGAATCTTTTGATGATGTTATGCACGGTTGATGATGATAACTTAAAAGTCTTTGCTATTTTACGCTGGGTAAAACCATTCTGGTCTTTCTGCGTAACAATGGTGGAATTGGTGATCCTCTTACCATCTTGGCTTCAGAGAGACACTGACACTCTGAGAAGCTCTTTTTATACCCAATTGACCTAACTAGTGTTAATTGGTCTTCCAGCTGTTCGTTATATGCTCAATTTCCTTTTTCCAGCCACTTATTGCTACTTGTCCCAACTTTTTTGGGATTTGTTGACACTGTGAAATTTTGAATCAACATCATATTTTTCCTATAAAATGTTACATTTACTCAGATTAAACTTTTGATCTGTAATCTATGTTCTATTACGAATAAAATATTGACATCTCCACATCATTGCATTCAGTTTTTATTCAAAATTTGTTTAGTGTCCCAACTTTTTTGGAATCCGGTTTGTATATTACAGATTGCTCGTTTTACACTTTGGAGAACTTAATTCTTTATTGTTTGAATTCCCCGAACCCCATAAACAAGTCTGAATTCTCCTGACACAAACCCTGAGAACAGAGCTGCCAGAGTTTTTCCTGCACAGGTTGCACAGGCACCACTTCACGCATACTACACATTTCGTTCTATACTACACATACATTCACAAATTCATGTGTGAAAAGACAGATCTGGACCTGATACTGTGGCGTTTCTCTGAAGTTTATAAGGAGTTCATATGTGAAAGGAGCTATAGACTGGTTTTTATCTGCTACAACCATTACTATGATCCACACAGGTGCACTGCTTTATGATATAATTAACTCTACACGTTTTGAGCCTGTGCTGAAGGTTGCTATCTATCTATCTATCTATCTATCTATCTATCTATCTATCTATTATCTGTTGATCTGTCTGTTGATCTGTCTGTCTGTGTCTTGCTGACTTCCTACTTCCTGCCCTGTTCCTAAAAGTCTGAGTGTTTGTGATTTAGAGGGTGATTTTGTTTATGGAGTGAAGGTGAGACAGGTGCTGCATCCACAGAAGAAAACTAGCTGTGAAAACATGTCCATAAACAGTGCAGCACAGAGCTGGAGCAGCGTGATTAGACAGAGACACTACTGAAGAACTTATATCCTGAGAGAGAACAGTGGAACATACCAGCCTTCCATAGCACTCACCAGAGTTACTACACACACACACACACACACACACACAATACCCACAGTAAGTACTAAAACCCAGTCTGAAAATCTAATCAACTTCAGCCATGGTGCTCCTTTCCCCATTGAGCTCTCTCTCTCTCTCTCTCTCTCTCTCTCTCTCTCTCTCTCTCTCTCTCTCTCTCTCTCTCCTTCTTTTTTCCTTCTTGTTCTCTCCCTTGTGTATCTTTTCTCTCTCCGTCTCACTCCACTCTTTTCTCTCCCTCAATGTGAAATTAACTAGTTTTCCCAACTGAGTTCCCTCTCTCTCTCTCTCTCTCTCTCTCTCTCTCTCTAGCCACCATCCAAATTCTGTTTATTCCATTTAGGCCATGTGAAAAACAGACAGCAGTTCTCTCGCAGACCAAACGATTAGTAATTGATTGTTTCACCAAGCCACAATAACAAACTCCCCAACCCTACAGCCCCTCACCACCCTTCACCACCGCCTCCCAATCCCCAATCCCCACTCCCACCTTCAGTTTGTTTGCACACAGGCCAGTAGCCGGAGGCGTGGAGACTCAAAAACTCATGTGGCATTTTGAGACAGGGGTGAGAAATTTGCTGACTTCAGGCAGTGGCGGTCATGCATGGCGAGGTGAGGTTAGTTGGCATGCAGGCTGCTCCCCACAGGTGTCGTTCAGACCATTGACATTCACTCAGAGGAGCAGCACGAGCTGCCACTCACATTCCCAGACTCTGCTCTTCTTTATCTCCAGAATACATGAGGGAGGCTTCCATTCCATTTCGGCAGCATTCTGTCTGCGAAACGAAGCCTCGCAATGAAGCCCAAAAATGAAAACAATGCATTCACCATTCACTTTTCACAAAACTGTTGCTTTGTCTGTTGTACTGGTGCATTTATTTTCATGCTCCACACTTGGAACTCGATGTCTCCTTGGTGGCCTTCAGTAGTTCTGCGTTTTGGCTTTCCAGTTCATGCCCCTGTTGCAGGAACGGGTCTTGGTTAAGCATCTTTCACGCCAAACAGAGCGCAGGATTTAGGTCGAAATGCACATGAATGCTGGTTCAAAGCTTTTTAGCTCTGGAGAAACACTCTAAACACTCAGGTAGTTTGTTTACAAAAAAAAAAAAAACCCAAAAAAACAAACAAAAAAAAACAAACTCTTTAAAATCAGTCACTGTGATGGTACCTTTCACTGTCATTGTGGTGTACCCTCAAGAATACATATTCTGTGCCTTTAATTAGGGAACATAATTGTACCTTATTCTATTATAATTATACATTTAAAAATTGTGTTGTGTTCCCTCATTTGATCTCCAGGACCTATATTATATTCTTTCAATTGTCTAGTCAAGTTGTATAATAAAATATTACAAATATTCACCTTCTCAATATAAACAAACCAGAGAGAACTGTGTTTCCTCACAACCATAGATGTTCTGACAATGGTGTTGCACTAACAGGATGACTCATGGAGGGCATCACTGGCTGTTGGGTCACTCAGCGCATCTCAGAAAATCTGTCAGTTCACCCTCTCTGTGGTTGGTGCAGGTCTCCAAGATCCTTCATGTCTCTGGGGTATGCGCCTTCTACCCATTGCCACCTACAGAGTGCTATCTGCATGACCAGTATGGTGCACAAAACTTTGATAAGACCATCCAGCTTCCAGAGCCCTATGATGAGACCCCTCTCAAATTCTTCCAACTGCTCACAATACATTCAAATTCTTCTCTGAGGCATACTTCACTTGCAAAATATACTGCCAACACAAAGCGTGACTCAGAATGGAAAGCACATGACCTTATATTGCCAGTCTGGTTCAGAGATGAGGCCTGTCCTTGGAACTTGAATCATTCACATGTCCCTCAATGTCAAACCTACCCACCAAGTTTCATTCCTATCAGTTGATTCCTTCTGGGTGCAGGTATTTATTTGACGATGTGTACATTAAACATTTATCCCCCTTCCAGACGTGTTCCATAGATTATCCACATCATAATTTCATATATTTCATTGCTGTGAATGTCTCCATTATGAGAGTATTCATCAAACTATACAGTGTCTTTGTAAAGGGGCTGATGAGAATGGACAGTTAATTGGAAATTCATGATGTCTGTAATTAATCAGAAGATGAGCAGGCTGTAATTCTCCCGCAGCTGATCAGTGTGTCCTCAAGTCAACAGCACCCTCGCTGGCTCAGAGGATGGGAGCAGTCAGTGGGAAGTAATATACAGCAGCATGCTCTCCTGTTTCCTCACAAATTACAACACTCTTTATAACCCCCTCCCCCCCACTACCAGCGCTATCGGTTAGCACTGCATTCATCAGGGCTCATTTGTATGTAAAAGGCTCAGTGATGGATGATAGCTGATGCTCCCTATTACCCAAGATCACAGTAAATGATGAGAAGAAGGTAAACTATTACTTCATAATGTCGTGTCCTAATAATTTGACTGGCCTTATGCGCATTAGTGATGTAAAATTTCATCTTGCTGACTGTGTGTGTGTGTGTATGGCTCATTTATCTGAAGTGGCATCACCCGTGGCACCTATTAAAACTGTCAGGGCTGCACAAACACACTGCCATGGCTCTGTTTATGATGGAGTAAGTCTATTGGCACAGTTTTTTGGACCTGTTTAACATTTTTCATTCCAGTTTATAAGGATTTAAAAATGCACTGAATGGTGCACCTAATGTTCTGTGTTATCTGCCGTGTTGGGAGGGTTGCTTTTAAAATATATTCCACTACAGAACACAAAATACATTCCCTAAAACGTAATTATTGACATATTCTCTTTGATTACTCAATTTGAGTAACGTATTCTGAATACTTTGGAATAATTCAATGTTTTTCTTACGTTAAAGTCTAGTAGTCTGCTTAACTACAAATGGGAGGTAAGCAGACTACTAGACATTAAAGTACTTTAGCACATTTTCCTAATATTTGGCTGATGATGAAGATGGAATGCTTAAGGTTGCTGCTGACAGGGTGTGGTGTCATCCAACTGATACAATAATTTAGACATTGAACTTTTGTGAGTATGTATTTAGATTATATTTTTTCAGGTGGCATTTTGATGTGACCAATGATTAACAAGTAGTTACCTTGTTGGGGTTGTTATTAATAAGCAGTTACCTTCACTATTACCTACTGATTAATTAATCAGTCCTCCTTGGTAGTTAATAGCAGAGATTTAGCTTTTAGTGCAGCATCATTAGTTCCTGCTTAGTTATCTATTAACTACCTACTAACTACGAATTTTCGACCATTCTTCCAGAAGGGTATTTGTGAGGTCAGACACTGATATTGGATGGGAAGGCCTGGCTCGCAGTTTTCACCCTCATTCCTCAGATTGAGGTCAGAACTCTGTGTAGTCCAGTCAAGTTCTTCTATACCAAAATTATCCATGGACCTTACTTTATGTACTGGTGCACAGTCATGTTGGAATAGGGAGGGGCCATCCCCAAAGCACAATGTGGCATGATTTTCTTTAAAGGGGACATATTATACCTCTTTTTAAACAAGTTAGAATAGGTCTATGGGCTATACAAAACATGTTCATGCACAAAATCATTTGCACAAAATTACTCTCACATAAAAATATATCACCAGCTCTATTCTTCCCAGATTCAGCCCCTTTCAGAATGTCACTTTTATGCAAATAAACGGTTGCCGGCCATGCCCATGAATTTGTCTGATTCAGTAACAGCTGCAGGCTTTAAGGTGGAATAGAAGAAAAAGAAGCAAACGTAGCTGTTTATTTTCCAGCTTGCAGATTTTTTCACATTAAATGTTTTATCCAGGCACCTGTAACTGCTTCACTGTTTACTGTGTTTATGGAAAACTTCAAATATGCCAACGTTAGTGTGATTCTGTGAATATAGTGGCAGCATTTAAGGTGGAACTGAAATTTCAAAGAACTCAACTTAGCACTTGGAAATAACTATGTCATTTTTTAAAAGTGGTATGAAATAGTAAGTTTGGGGAAGTTTAACCGAGTACTAGACAGTACAAAAACATCAGTATATGTTCAGCTTCAGAGTTTGGTTCATGACAATGAGGCACTGCAAGGCTTTTAAGGTCGTGGAGAGCAGCTGCGCAGTGCATGCCCCCTCTAAATATATTCCTGTGGCTATGTACATAGACTATTATTTATTAACAATCCAACCTCGAGAAGAACAGTCACAGGTTTACCTCACTACTGTTCCCGCAGCTCAGCCTTGTGGAGTGTTGTTTTTTTTCTTTTTTCATTTCCTGAAGGATAGTTCCTCCTCAACTTCTGATTATACACAAACTCTCCCTAAGTTGAGATGAGAAGGGCCTTTGTTAATTTGCAGGGCCATACATAATGTGCGTAGTGAGCTTATAGGGCGGTCCGGCTCTGCCTGCAAAAACACCTTCAAGAATGTCAGGGTGGATTGCAGATTTCTCTAGTGTGACGTTACAATAAAGGAGCCATCCAAACGGCTCGTAGAAGCATATGATTCCTGACACCACACTCTTTTATCTGACTCACAGAAAATGGATGGATGTTTTTTTGTTTTTTTTGTGCTTGGGGTGTTTATAGGAGCATTAGAGACACAAGTGGAAATACAAAAGCACTCAAAAAGTGAGTTTTGCATAATATGTCCCCTTTAAGATAACATTCATTGTTTCCAAGTTTGGTGCTGTGTAACCATAATTTACCCATTGCATGTCTGAACTAATGGTTGTGTCCATATGTCAAACATGTAGAAAAAAGGCTAAAAAAAGTAAATAAACAAATTATATTTTGTGTGTTTTTTACAATATGTCCATATTTTAGAGTATTTCCATCATATTAAGCGTACGTGTGTTGCCATGTGGAGTTCCTTTTAAAGCTAGTTTTTCATGCTGGGTTCCCAGATCTATTAGTATAATTCATACAAACTTTATGAATCATAGAAATGCTTTTTTAGTAAATATGCCCCCTATTACTAACATGTTGAGTGCTGCAGCCGTCTAAGCACTGGATCTATCATTGTGAGATTGCTAGTTCAAGCCCCAGTGATGCCTCAGCCATCCAAGGCCACAAGTCCTAGAAGGCACAATTAGCCATCCTTTATAAATGGGTAGGATGGCCTCCCTATCTCTTTATTTCTCATCACTAGCACAATGCTCACAAGTGTGGTGACATCTCTTGCCTGAATTAACAGATCTAAATCATTAATATTACCCTCTGAAAGGCACGGGAATTAAACACTGTTTTCCTGTCAAATGTAAGTACATTATATACGCAACTGTATTTAATAAAAATTTATATTTACATTTATGACAGTTAGCAGACATGCTTATCAGAGACAATAGCACAACATTAGCAAGGGTGACCATACGTTGTCTTTATTCTGGACATGTCCTCTTTTTGGGATGTGTAAAATGCGTTCGGTTGGAATTTTTTTATTGATTTCATGTCAGGGTTTGATTCTGCAGTCAACACACATTCTGAATATGCATTTATACAGCTTTAAACATGTCTGTTTAAGTCCTGCCTACTCTCTGTCGATATTGGTCTACATGTACCTGCATCTACATCAACCATTGGTCACATTCCTTATATATTTTACTGATGTATTATTAATTAATACTTTTACATTGGCATAAATAAACAAACCAAAACATAACTATTTTAAATTAAGTGATCTATTGATCATCTATGAAAGATGATTTAGCAATATGATCCCATTCAAACAAAATGATAATTTTGTCCTATGCAAGCACTGTATGATGGATTCCATTATATTAAATTTTGGATGTCCAGGAGCGTCTTGAAGGTGAATGATAAAAACATAAATAATTTTTTAAAATAAAAAATTTTTGGCACTCAGATTCTGTACCAGATAACCTGCGCCTTTTCCTTTGAACATCCAATGTCACAGCAGAAGCCTTGGTGTTATATTTTTATCAACTGAGAAAAATCAATTAAGGATTTGAAAACAGTTCATGCTTTTATCACATCATGACTTGACTACTGCAATTTGTTGTATATGGGAACTACTCTCTCACATTTGCAGTTGGATGTGGCTGCTAGACTTTTAACAAGAACTAGGAAAAGGGAAACATCACACCTATTCTGCCATCTTTTCACTAGTTACCGGTTAAACATAGGATTTATCTTAAGATTTTATTAACGGTTTTCGAAGCTCTAAATCGTGTTGCTCCAGCTTTTCAATATATTTTGAGCCCTGCATATTCATCTTCATGTCACTGCTCACTCTTGACTGAAATCTAAATGTGACACCAAAATTGTGGAATTGCCTGCCACTGGATGTATCAATAGTTGATAGTTTTAAGTCAAACCTAAAAACATTTTTCTGCTTAAATGGATGTGTAGCTTCTAGTTTTACGTTCAGGAAACTTTTTAAAATATTTTCATTCTTTTAGTATTATCTCAGTTTCAGTTTGATTGGTTTATTTTTATATCTCAGTTCCTTCTGTTTTTTTGATTGTACAGCACTTTGACAGGCATCTGTGGTCTTTAAATGTACTTTAAAAATAAAGTTTGACTTGACCTGATTATGCCATTAATTATTTAATAAAAAAGAGCCTAAACAGCTTAATAACTTAATTCTATTAATGCTATTGATTATACTTGGTAAATGTTCAACATCCTAACCATAACAGGCCCCACCATGTGTCCTTTGTGTCCTCCTCTTTTTCAGAAATCTAAATACGGTCATCCTATATTAGAACAACATTAGCCTGAGTTATTTTGAGATAACTCCCAGAAATAGGAGCTGTAACTACTTTCTCAGGTGCAACTGTTTGAAAAGGTGCTCAAGAAACCAGAGAACAAAGGAAAAAATAATCACCAAGGGCATTTGTCTGATTTATTATTTAAAGGGAGTTTCTTCATCATCCCTTCAACTTGCCAGGTGTCAGACATTTTGATTGTTCTAATTGCATTTATTTTCTTCCCTGCAATCTCCCTAACTGCTTGTCTTTTAGCAGCTGGCGCTCATCAGAAATCTGATGCCTGCCATGTCTGTAGCTTCTTCTAACGTTCTTAGGTGGATCTGTATATCAGCACATCTACAGTACTGAATAGAGGATTGAAGTTGGGGAAACAGCTCTGACATAGTTTGAGAAAGCACATGCTACAGGATTGCAGTTTGTTGCTAAGGTGTTACTACCCCATTGATGTATAATCCCAAGTTGTTGCAAAGTGTTGCTTGGCCACAGTTATCTTCTCATCCCAACTGTTTGATAAGATGTTGCTAGGTCATTGCTATCATACCCCAGTAGGTTGCTAATATGTGGCTAAGCTGTTGACATGGTTTCCCAGGTGGCTGCTAGGCTGCAGCTACTTCCCTGGGTATATTCAAATCATAAGGTTTACTTCTAATGAGGTATAATAGTTTGCAAAGGAATTTACATTGTGCTTAGTTGCAATTTAGACATTCATATTTAATTATTAACAATTATGTGTTCAAATTTCAATCAGTGCTGTTCTGTGATTGGTAAAGCTCTGATTTGGAAATTTAGCATTTGATTTTGGACAGCAAATATCAATAACATAAGAAAAGGGATGCAATTCCTATGCTAAAAGATGCTGAACATACAAGTTCCAAAGCAGTTTCGAAACATCAAACCTTGCATCTATTTACAACTCATCTCAACATAATTGAGGAAGACCAGTTGTCATTGGTATTAACTGCAATTACTATAATGAACAGACCAGCAGAAGTGCTTGGAATATTATACATTTTCATCAACATTCATGGAATATTAAGAATGTATTTTATTTATTTGTTGGTAACATTAAGATATTTGAAATGTGAAAATGTATTCTGATATAATTAATATATAACTAAATGGTTAAGTTAGTTAGTTTAGTTTAGTTTTTATTTCAGTTTTCAAAATGAATACAGCTTAATATATTAAAATATATATATTATTATATATAATAATAATAATAATAATAATAATAATAATAATAATTACCTAAAAAGAAGACAACAATAATGGTAATAACTATTCAATTAATAGACATGACAGTGAAAACCAAACAAATACAAACCGAAAAGTTATAGGCTGAAGCATTAGCTTATTGTGCCTAACCCTTTTACTTAGCTAATTAACATTCCTTTTACTTCTATATTTAGACCATACAAACATACATATATTCCATTATTTCATTTTTTTTTACAATAATCATTCCTTGGTTTACCACATTACTTTTACATTTTTTTTAAACTTGCCAAGTGAGCTACACATTTTTAGTTCCTTATCAAAACTATTCCACAAATTAACCCCCTTAATGGATATACATCTACTTTTTATATTTGTCCTTGTTTTTGTAAACATACCTGTTCCCCACAGGTCATATTTGCTCTCTTTAATTTCAAACAACTTCTGAACACAGTTGGGAAGAAAATTGTATTGTGCTTAGCATTGTTTTTTTAAAACTGCAACTTAAATTGCAACATTTGTATTTTGGTTTATTTGAAAAGAGACTTTTATTGATCATATATTTACTAACTGTTAAATTACCACTTGCTACAGGATTTCTGGGGAAAGATTTGATACAGCTTCCTATTTTTAACATGCATGATTATACTGAGAAAGCAACTTATATATTAACTAAAAAACAATTGGTGCCTTTTTATTATTTTATGTGACAGAAATGGGCTTCCATAGCATTTACCCATTTGGAGAAAGGTGGTTCAATCCTGGTGATGTTTCAGCCATCCGAGGTCAGCAGTTGTCCACTGGCCTTGCTTTCTAGGTTGGTAGGAAGTCCCCCTCTCACCTACTTCCCTCATACAATCTTCTAGTTAATTTAAATAGCAGCCCAGATATTCAACATTTCATTATTCAATAGTTATGAATTGTTGAGTCATAGTTATTTTATGACCAATAAGTGAGGTCTTATCAAATGGATGTTCTGTCTTTCCAAATCCATGCAAACTGTCTGTTCTGTTCCTGAAGAAGAAACAGTGCTGTAAATTGTTGTGGTGTGGTGGAGTAAATATGGAAAAAAAATAGTAATGAAATAATATGGGGCAGCAAGGTGGCGCAGCAGGTAGTTTCGCAGTCCACACAGCTTGGTGTGTTCTCCCTGTGTCTGCGTGGGTTTCCTCCGGGTGACTGTCTGTGAGGAGTGTGGTGTGTTCTCCCTGTGTCTACTTGGGTTTCCTCCGGGTGACTGTGTGTGAGGAGTGTGGTGTGTTCTCCCTGTGTCTACGTGGCAAAGTAAAAAAAAGCCTCTATAAACATACACCTACACTATGAAAAGATGCAGTAGGCTAAATGCAGCCTTTTATAATATTCTGAGAGTAAAATCAGAATTCTGTCAGAAAGTCAGAATAATTTAGAGAAAATAGATGTACTTTTTGCTGCATGTACAATGAGGCAGACACCACCCTTTGTAATGTAATTGAGGAATGCCGTTGTCTTGCTGAAGTCATATTGTATAGATTTCACGAATAAATACTCATTCCTCTGGAACCTCTGGCCAGATTGTTATTAATATTTGATGCTGAATCGGTTGTACAAGAACCTGTTTATTCAGAATAGGGCATGTAGTTTCACAGGATACAATTAGAATGATCATAAAAATGATGGATCCAGAAGGAGTGGAACTCCAGCATGTCCATGAGACTCAATTGCACTATAGCTTATGGACTTGTACAATAAACTAAAGCAATATGCAATATGCATTGCAGTCAGTGGATGCACTGACAGGTTTAGTTGTCATGTCATGTGGATGGAAGTGAATAATAAATAATTCTGTTCACTTCACTTGACTGATTCTTTTACAACACTCTATGGTGCACAGTCTGGGAGTCTGTCTAAATATTAATTCATTCATTTATTCATTCATTCATTCATTCATTCATTGTCCATAACCACTTATCCAGTTCAGGGTCGTGGTGGGTCCAGAGCCTACCTGGAATCACTGGATGCAAGGCAGTAACACACCTTTTGCAGGGGGATACACACTAACATTTTCACTCACACACTCAAACCTTTGAACACTTTTTTTTATGAATCCAATTCACCTACCATGGACCATGGACTGTGGGAGGAAACTGGAGCACCTGAAGGAAATCCATGTGTACACAGGGAGACCATTGCAACTCTTGACAGACAGTCACTCGGATCGGGGCTCAAACCCACAATCCCAGGACCCTGGAGCTATGTGACAGCGACACTACCCGTTGCACCACCGTGCCACCCTGTCTAAATATTACAATAGAAAATAATCCAAACAGTGCTTCTATAAATATTCTGACTTTATTAATTTCGGAATTGTTCTGGCTTTGTAAAATGTTTTTATTTTGACTTATTCTCAAAATTCCAACTTTATCCTCTGAATGTTATTATTATTACTATTATTTTTCTGTGCCATGGCACTAAAACCTTTTTGTACTACCATTTACTGGAATACTATAAGTAAAAATCCAGCACGATTTTAAAAATAATTATTAATAAAGCTGTATATTTAACACATGCATAGACTATAAATTAAAGTATGTCAGGTTAATCCTAAATGTTGTGATTTTTTTTTTGAGATTATACATGTTGCAGGCTGCATGGTTTCTGCAGCACAATTATGCATGATTCCTGTGTTGCTCACATATTTAGTTGCATCCCAAATATTGAGAATGTGTTTATTATGTTCTCAATTATTATTTTACTCTTTTTCCTTATGTCCAATCCTGCAAAGTATGTGGTAATGCAGACCTCTACTACAAGAGCAATGTGTGCTGCATGTTAGGAGTGGAACAACAGTTTGTGCACAGGGCTTTTTTAGTGGAGTGAGATTTTTAGAAGCACATTCAGCAGGGAGAGGGCTGTGAGCTGTTAAATTTATGTAAACTTGCTGTATTCTGGTGTGTTTTTTGTGTATCATTTTAGTGGTCCCCACACACCCCATAAAACCAAAATGCTTATAGAAAGATTCTGGCAATGGCCCTGGCATTGAGCATGCATTAACTGTGCCAGTGGAGCTAGTTATGACATTAGTCACCATGGAGGCTGATGTGGATCTGTATGTAAGAGGCTGTACAAGTATCACATCTTCCATATTTTTGCCATATTCTTTACTTGTTTGGGAACTGGGTGACCATGAAGTTGGTCTCTTGGGCCAAAATTTAGTGGACACTGTTTACAAATGGAATTCTTTGTCCCCACCCCCACCTGTTTCCTCAGGAAGCTTTCTTTTCTAAAGCTGACTACATGGTGTGAATGAAGCCTTGGTGCAACCTGAGGGCAACCGGCAGCATTCTGGCTTTGAAATTTAAGAAGCGTCCGTCCCCTTGGCTCTGCAGAGGAGCTGGACATTTTTGCCTTGAGTCAGTGAGTCTGGGCAGCAGCGGAATAGATGCTCCCCCTTTAGCAATTAAAGACTCGTCTAAATATTTGCTGGCCAGAGGGGAAAAAGGTCCCTTGGGGCTTTAGAGGGCTCAGGGATAGTGGCACGAGTCTTAATCTCGGTTCAGTCTTCAGTAGGCAGAGGGGCACCATGTGAAAGGCCATGCTTCTGCACAGTGCTGAAGAATTCACCTCTACAAGCAGTTGCCAGCTCCTCCAGATGTTTTTGTTCAGTAGGGAGCTGCTCTATCAGTGGAAGGGAGAAGGGCTTTCAGAGCAATAAAACCTTCAAGCTCAAGCTGACTGATATCTCAAGTATTTTTCTCTACTATGACCTAATTTTTGGAGAAGCAGGATGTATATTTCTTCTAGAAAGTCCAGTGTTTAATGGCAGATTCATATGTAGTATATATACACAGCACGTCTTCGCCCTCTCCTCTGGGCACAGTGTATGTATGGGTAGACCAGAGCTTCGTGGAGGTGGTTAACTTGCTTACTTGGTGCAAAGCTGAATAATAAATTAACTGTGGTGTCACCACATCTCAAGAAGCAATGTTTTTAAGGCAATGTTTTTGTACAAGAACTTTTATATTGAAGAGCCTGAATACAGGAAGCGTATAGTAGTAGCAAGCCTATATTAAGTAAACAAATAGAATAGTAGTTAGCCGGCATTAAGTAAACAAATAAACAAAAATAAACAAACACTTGCTTACTTTGCAACATGCCATATCTATCTATCTATCTATCTATCTATCTATCTATCTATCTATCTATCTATCTATCTATCTGTGTATGTGTGTGTGGTGTGTGTCTTCATCAACTTTAAAAATCCCAACATCCAGGCTGCTTTCCTGATACAATATGCGAATACATGATGAGTAAACAGCACCTAAATTTACTGCCACAGTTGTTGTGGTTTTCAAAGCCAGCGATTCCTGTTAGAGACTGGGTTTTGCGATATTACTGATTCTATTTTGCGGGAGAGACCTGCCAGTAGAAAAGCGACAAGCTTTAAGTGTGCTGAGCTGAGCTGTGTTGTGTGGAGTCATTTAGAATTGGACCCATGCGGTGGGAAAGCACCATAAGACTGAACTCAGGAGGTCTTTAGGAGAAGCTTAACATATGCATGACATTATCTGATAAGCTGAAAAATGAAGTTTGTACTTAAAATCTTATTGGAAAAGCCTAAAATTGTCAATAATAGCTTTGTAGTGCTGCCCTGAATGCTGGCGGTCTTAACGTGTCAGAACTGGCAAGTAGCAGGATTAGCACATTGCGTAACAAGGCCATGTGAAGAGCTAATGATTTCTAAACAGTAGACAAATAATTTGCTTACTCTGCCACATGCCACTAGTTACAAGAATGGTAGAGTCTGCATTATAAATGCGACGACTAGACGGCCGGATGGAAACATTGCTAAGTCATCTATAGTATCAGTATCTATGGTATCAGATGGAAACACTAGAGCTCTTATTGCATGAGCTGTAATGGACATGGAACTGTAGCCCTTTTATAACTGTACATCCTTGGCCTATTCAAGCATACAAAACAAGAGCAACCACAAAATAAATAAATAAATAAAAGCCCACCATTATAATGACCACTCCTCACTCCACTGCTTTTGTCATTCCCTGTTGAATGCTGCTCATTCTGTTGAGTCATCAAAGCCCAGCAATACAGGAAGGGTACTCTAGAATAATGATTACGCTCATAAAGTGCTCTTATTGAAACTGAAGATGTTGCGAGAGGGAAAGGTGCATTCTCTGACAATTTATGACAAAAATAGTAAGAAAATAAAGCAACAATAAATGGCTGGGGATTTAGGTCAAACCGCATCATTACCCGAGGCAGTACTGTGCTCGAATCAAGGAGCTGGATGTCCTGTTATACATCAGCAAACTGCAAAGCACCAAAGGAGAAGAAAAAAGGAACGCAGTGTATGAGTGTTCCAAGATTCCTCTGCTCTGCTGCAGTGAGTGTCATAATGTGTGTGTCCTAGATTGCCTTTAAATGCCTGCAGCATGCCTCAACTTTTCCTAAAGAAAGTCATCTTACAGATGAACTCTTACAGACCTATACTATACTTCCCTTTTATCTATACCTTGTCATGTTGTCATATTTTAAACATGAGCATCAAATATCAGATACAGATTTATCACATAAATCCATAACATAACAATTCCATGCAAACTGTCATTATTGTGCTGAAACAGAATTATGCTGTAATCTGCTGTGGGAGTTTAGATCTTAGAGTATTAGAGATTAAATTAGGTTTAGCCCTTAGGGTTAGGTGTAAGGTCCATTCACTCAGCTCCACTGACAAAACAGTAGTTTGACAGTTAAAGACTGGAGTCCATCCAGAGGACCACCATGGGGCATGTATGATTTGGGTCGTAGAACATTTTTAGCACTGCTGTGACACTGAGGTAGTGGTGCTGGTATGATTGGATCAGACACAGCATTGTTATATGCTGTATATATATGTTATATGCAATAGTCCACCAACCAAAAACTTCCTGCCAACTGCGTCTTGTGTCCACTGATGAAGGACTAAAGGATGACCAACACAAACTGTGCAGAAATATCTACATGGTGGCATCTTTGTCTAACTGAGTTGACAGTGAGTGGACACAGCTCCAGCAAAACCTTTACTAGCACAACACACACAAACACACCACCACTATGTCAGTGTCATTGAAGTGCTGAGAACGATCCACCACCCAAATCATACCTGCAGTTGCAGTCCTGCTAGTGGACTAAGAAGATTTGTAGATTTACATGTCTCTATTGTATGTGGTGTGGTACTACAACACTTGATTTTACTACTACCGTCCCCATCTCCAGATTTCACAAAACACTTCCAGCTTTCAAAACTTTTTTCCAGATTTTACAACCTTTTTTTTGTTTAGATTTCTGATTTTCACAATCCAGTTCCACATTTTCAGATCTCACCATAATTTTCTACATTTTCAGATTTTGCCACAACTCTTAGCATTTGACAGTTATGTTATCATTTTTATGCACTTTTCAAATGTAATTACACATTCATATGATTGATTACATTTGGTTCTTTGATTTAAACATCATCATTAAAAATAAATACATAAATAAATAAATTCCAAAAAATTCCAAAAAGGAAATTTTAAATTTGATGTTTGCCAAGCACTATTCTGAATCTACAAGATAGCATCCACACCATGCTGTAGCCTCCCATACTCAGTCACCCTCTGGCACTCATTGATCGTCTCATGTCTCAGTTATCATACTACTTGTTTTGGTACTTTTTCCTTGTCATTTTTCACTAAACAATGTAGCATAACAACCATTTACAGTTACACCGTATTAATTATACATATTAATGTAGATATCATACTGTAAATATTTATTAATGCAGTGAATTACATTTATGCTTGGTTTACATTCTGTATGGACCGGTCCGAGCCTTCAACTGATTCCTCAGCTTGTTTTGTATTGTGGGATATTCCTCCTGCAAAATACGGTTGTATGCACCACAATTACGTTTCTACTTTCTTTGTCTTATCGACCGTCTGCTGACAGTAAGTGTTGGCATTGTCTAAAATGAAACTTGAGTAAAAATCAAACAATATTTAACCTAGCCATAAGACAAGCTCCTTTAAATGTGCCAGTACACTGCAGATGAGCTAATACCGCAGACAGACGTTAAGGGCAATCAAAACATTTCTGGGAAGTGTCTGTGGCTCTTATTAGGAATACACTACCAGGTCGACTGGGGGACTGGACTGTGTGGTATGCAGATAAACAGACAGGCGGTAAGAGGTCTTCCAAAAAGTGCTTCCCTGAACCCTCCCCCCTAAAGAAGACAGCAGCATTAGTACTGTGGAGAGGAGAGGACTCTTCTCTGTGCAATTCATTAACACTTGGACTTCACACTTCACACTCTGGGAGCAGTCAGAAATAGACAGGGTTGTTTGTTTGGCCTCTTGAGCTGAAATATTGGAGCACATAGTTTATTGTCACCACCTTGGTATTATATATTATTTATGACAACACTCAACACCTTTGGACCCTCCAGCAGTTGCGTTTTTATACTGGGCTTACACTATTCCCATTAAAACATGCTGTAAGCAAGTATGACTGCTGGATTTAATGAGACGCATTCCACCAACGTCGTGATATTTAAAAAGAGGCTATAAACTCTAGAGACGGAGCTGTGTTTATATGTGTTTACCTGCTGCAGTGTATGCTGCGGAGCTCATTCCAGCTCTTACATAAGCCTGAACTGGAGCCAAGACTAAGCCTTTACTCAGCGAAACGAGCTAGCTGTGGACATCCTTATGTTCCATTGGCACGTCCCATATGAACTCATTGTTTCCACTACAACAGATTCAGTGTGTTTTGATGCGCAACATATACTCAAATGAAGGAAAGAATTATTTTAAAACAAACTCAGAGGTTCATCTATATTCAACTCATAAACTTCAGAGCTTCATCTTTCTAAATGACTGGTAGAGGTCAATTTTCAATAAGATTGAGGGGTACTAAATTGTGGAATGGGCTTTTCTAACTAGGCAAAAAAATCTTTATCTGTAAAACACTATAAAAGACATTTAAAGTCAGTTGGATAAATTTACTTTAACTAGTGCTGTCAACCTTAACAAATTAAATCATGTGATTAATCTGGAAACTTTAGTTAATGAATATTTTTAACCCATATTCATTATTTTACCAAATCTGGCCACAACTTCTTCCTGAATTTGACTCGTTTTACAGTTTAGTGATTTATTAGCAGTTTTATTGGGTAAAGTAAACACAGTGTTAGTGCTTTTGAGTTCAGAAGGTACACACACACACACACACACACACACACAAACACAAACAGCTGCTGTGAAAATGCATGTTTTTTATTCCTCTCATGCCTGGTTTTATCACATATTTATATCTTCTAAAGTTGTTGAAGCTGGAATATGGAGGTGTTTTATTGCCTGAGCTGTGAGTTGCATGCTGCAATTTTCCCAACTGAAGCTTGTGTTTTTCCCCAAAATCTTTATTCATCAAATTAAGAGATTCTAATTCAAATATCATAAAAAATACCCACTCTGAAATGTTATAAAACAATCTAAAGTATGGTTTCCTCTAAATACTTTGTCATGTATACTTTTCAGCATATTTATTTGTTTTGTCTGCTTTCCAATAAAACAAGGAAATACTAGCGTTTTATTTATTCTTTCATTGTCTGGAACCGCTTATCCATTTAAGGGTCACGGTGGGTCCTGTGCTTACCTGGAATACCGGGCACAAGGCAGGAACACATCCTGGAGGGGGCACCAGTCTTTCACAGGGTGTACTAGCATTTTAACTTTGACTAATCATGATTAATCACAGAATGTTTTTGTGATTAATGTCATTCACTCTGTAATTGACTGACACCACTAAGTGTAACCATTTATATTTTATTATTTTAATATACATATGTCTTGTATATTTAGTTTTCTAGAACTGTAAAATTAATTAGTTAGTGGCTTTATGTAAGCCTATATGTAGTGTTTTTTGTCTACTTGCTCCATATATTTTTTCTTTACTTTTTTTTGTGATTATTTTAAATTGTACAAATAAACTAATCTAATAAAGCTAAACTGTATAGTTGTGTTGTAGTAGAAGTGCTATTACTACTACTACTACTACTACTTCTACTACTACTACTACTGCTACTATTGCTACTAATAATAGTTATAATAATAATAATGATAATAAAATAACACATTGCATTTGTAAACACATAAATCAAGGTACATAAACCACAGAGTGAATTAAAGCATAAAACACTGAGGTAAAGAACAATACTGAAAAAACAGAACAAAGTAGAGTACAGACACATGTGAAGAGCATATTGTAGAGGTGATATAAGGATATAAATGTAGAGAGCCAGATTATGCCTGGGGTAAGTTAGAGGCCAGAGAAAATCGATATGATTTAAGATTAGATTTTAATTTTAAGAGAGAGAGAGACCTGGAAAGTTATAACTTGAGGGGGAGAGAGAATTTTAAAGAAGGTGTGCAGCTGAAAAGACTTGAGGACCTGAGAGAACAGATGGGTTTGTATGGGTAGGATAGATCAGACAGATTAGAAGGAGCAAGGCTGTTGACAGCCTTGGACAGGAGCAGGAGAATTTTGAAGTTAAGGTGATAGTTGACAGGAAGCCAGTGAAAATGAAGCCTGAAGGTTGGGTGTAATGAAGGTGGGTGTAATGAAGAGCTACCAACAGTTAGAAGAGAACAGCAGTAACAAAATAGCACTTTTCAACTGCTCTTCTCAACTTTTTTGCTTTTCCAAAGTTAAATTTCATACCTTGAATTGGGTACTATTTAGTTTCTGCTTACTCATAGTTCAAAGCATGCAAGCTAAACGTGATGTGTAGATATTCGAGAGTGCCAATTGGTTGACATTCAAATGCAGACATCCATCAAAAACTAGCCATTTGTAAAATCTCCAAGCTACCCACTCACAGAAAACATGGTATAGTAAAGGTACATTATTGTCACTGAAGTACAACAGTTTCTTTAAAGTCCAGCTGTGTTCTCTAAAGGTTAATTACATTCTCTTCTCCAAAAGAAGATGTGAATATTTGTAAACTTTCATTATAAAATTGTGTAAAATATATAAATGATATAAATCCTGGTTATCAAATTGGAGGCATGAAATCAATACAGATTTAACACCTACAATTAATATAAAATATGATGCAATCATACTTTCAATCATGGCACAGTGGCGCAGCAGGTAGCGTCGCAGTCACACAGCTCCAGGGGCCTGGAGGTTGTGGGTTCGATTCCCGCTCCGCGTGACTGTCTGTGAGGAGTTGGTGTGTTCTCCCCGTGTCTGCGTGGGTTTCTTCCGGGTGCTCCGGTTTCCTCCCACAGTCCAAAACCACAGGTTGGTAGGTGGATTGTCCATAGGTGTGAGTGTGTGAGTGAGTGTGTCTGTGTTGCCCTGTGAAGGACTGGCGCCCCCTCCAGGGTGTATTCCCGCCTTGCGCCCAATTCCAGGTAGGCTCTGGACCCACCGCGACCCTGAATTGGATAAGTGGTTACAGATAATGAATGAATGAATGAATGTTCCCTAACTAAAGGCACTGAATATGTATCCTTGAGGGTACCATCACAGTGACAATCTAAACTAATGCAATGCTAAGCTATTTTCAGTTCCAAATAAAACAACAACTACAACATGCGAGTACATGAGTAAACAACACTTAACCTTACACCCTGAGTTGTAGTGGTTTCCAAAGCCTGCGATTCCCATTAGTGATGGGGTTTTGTGATGTCACCAGCTACAATTTGTGGGGGGACGGTGTGGTAGTGGAAAATGAACCAGGAACCCGGTCCCAAAAGTGGCTAGGAATGAAAGTCTGAAGGAGAGATTCAGCAGAATATGGCAATGAAAGGGATGATCTAATTTTAACAGCTGAGTTAATGTGAGCTTTCAGTGAAATTTCTGAGTCAACAATGACCCCAAGAAGTCAAATCAGAGAAGAAGGGGAGATGGCAATGTGGAAATAGTTATGGAACAAGTTTTGCTTAGTGAATGAGAATGGGATCAGTCTGCTTAACCAAGGCTTGTTTCTGTGAAGAGGGTTTTATAGTTCAATGTGAAGATTATAGTTCTGCACTCTTAGAAAAAAAGGTACAGCAGATGTACGTTATTGGTTGCTAAAGGTACAAACAGTGTAAATATAGCTTTAAAGGTTTGACAGTGACTTTAAAGTCTAGTTGTTTTCCCTAATAGTATATTACATTCTCTTCTCCTGAAAGAGCATTGAATATTTGTAATCTTTTATTATAGAACTGTGTAAAATAAAACAACATAATATAAGTCCTGGAGATTAAAAAGGGCATATGAAATCAACACAATTTAAAAATCTGCAGCTATAATAGAATACAGTGCAATTATGTAAGAGTATGAATATGTACCCTTGAGGATACCACCACAGTGACAGCAATAGGGACTACCACAGTGACAATTTTTCTGACAGTGTGGGATCAGAGTGAAAACTGAGGAGTAATACAGAGAGGAATAATGTAAATGTTAAATAACAACCGACACTTGTGGAACCCCCTGCACAATTAGGCCACGTGAATCACTAATGATTCCTAAACAGTCGTCAAGTCACATGCTTACGCTGACACATGCCACACAAGTGGTAGAGTATGCATTTTAAATGACATGGCTAGACACCCTGATGGAAACATTGCTAAGTCATATATATGATTAGTATCTATTGTATTATATGAAAACACTAGTGCCTTCATAGTTTGAGTTGTTGTAGGTGATGTGGAACTGTAGGCCGTTTTATTACTAGCCCACAATTCAACTAACGATGAAATCCCAGAGAGAAACAGATCTCTCAGGTATCTCTAATATAATGGTGGAAAAACATAAATGGTAAATAACAAAGATCAGAGGACTAGCCCTTTTGGAACGAACACCTTGAGTGAGCACAGAAGTGAAAAAAGTATGTCCTGAAATGGTAATGAACTGTTTTCTGTATGTGATGTAGGAGGTGAACCGATTCAGAGCATGACCATCAATATTATTGCAACCTAGAAGGAACATTTTCCCTCACTGACTGATTGATGGACTGTTAAAAGACTGGATCTGGCCACAATGGTGGAGAGATAAGGGGTCACCTTAGGTTGGCTGAAGTACAAACCGGATTCCAAAAAAGTTGGGACACTAAACAGCAGCACGTAGTGTCGCAGTCACATAGCTCCAGGGACCTGGAGGTTGTGGGTTCGATTCCCGCTCCAGGTGACTGTCTGTGAGGAGATGGTGTGTTCTCCCCGTGTTGGCCTGGGTTTCCTCCGGGTGCTCCGGTTTCCTCCCACAGTCCAAAAACACACGTTGGTAGGTGGATTGGCGACTCAAAAGTGTCCGTAGGTGTGAGTGAATGTGTGTGTGTCTGTGTTGCCCTGTGAAGGATTGGCGCCCCCTCCAGGGTGTATTTCCACCTTGTGCCCAATGATTCCGGGTAGGCTCTGGACTCACCGCGACCCTGAATTGAATAAGCGGTTACAAATAATGAATGAATGAATGAATGAATATCATAGTTTTTAGATGTTCTTATTGCTTGTGCTGCCATCTTGCCAGTGATTCACAAGGCCTTCATAGCCTTTTGTCTGAAGTGTGGCCCTGAAAAATCTCAGTTTCAAGGGTATATAGCTTTACCCCTCAATCCCAACAGGAATTGAGACACCCCAACACGAGGCAAAACTTAGAGGTAGGGCTAAGGAAACAAATGGGATTCACCCTTGGCATTGGGCATGCTGAATGTGTGTATCTACAACAGCTAAATTCATGTAAGCATAGAGTTTATTTACATTTGACCAGGACACTCACATACACACAATACTGTGTGCGCCTTTCCTTAAATACCCGACTTCTATGATTCTAGATTACCTCCACAATCAAGTCAAAGCAGTGCTGTGAATGCAGTTTCTATGGCTCTCCAGCTGAAGTGTGTCAGTTTAAGTGTGGGCTGTGGAGCTGGTGGGCAATCTGCAGGCTTCTAAAGTCTCTTTGTAGAAAAGCTGGCTGAAATATCGTCCTCGTTGGCCCTCTCCTTTGTGTCAGCAGGAACAGAGAGAGCTCCTCCGGAGCGGCAGTCAGCAGAGGTTGCACACGGCTAACGAGCTGCTCGACCTCCAGAACCTTACGCCTCAGCACAAAGAAGCAGGAGACTAGGGCAAAGAGAGAGGAAAGCGTGGCTGGTAATTAAACACACTGATCTCAAAGATAAGCCTTCCACAGAAAAACGTCAAGCAGCTTAGCAATGCCTCTCACCAACCAAGAGTAGCATTGAGACTGACACATGGACAGGCATTTTTTACTTCTCTCCACCCTAACTTGAGCAAGATGGCAAACTGATTGAGATTAGATGTATCTGGCCTTCCAATCTTGTGACCACCTTTCTCTTAATTGGATTATAACAGCCCCAGTTGCTTAATGAATACAGGCACCTGCACTAGCATTGTTAAGCATTGTTTTAGGGGGCTATTGCCAAAACTATTCTTTAACTTCCCATCCCATAAAATATGGAATCGTCCAATATTTGGAAACTAGAAAATGTGTTCAGTATTGAACATATATGGGATGTGCTTTATTATATGTGAACTTGTGGTTTCTAGACCGAGAGGGGGGTAGGGCACATTCTGACCAAAGAAGTGAACTTGAAGTGGCCTAAAAAGTAAATATGCTGTATTAATGAAATATTTGTTATAATCTATTCAATGTAGCAGTCATTTTTCAAGTGTAACAGACAGTATTTCTGTCTCATAACCAAATGAAATTAATCTCGGTGACAGGACCAGACAGAGAGCTGACACTTGCGGATCACAGTAACCAGTTTATTAACGTTTATCCAAAAGAGTAGTCGAAAAACAAACAAGGTTCAAACACAGGGAGCAAACAGTACCTCAGGGAAGAAGCGATAGGCATAGTCAAAAATCAGGCAGAGTCAAAATACAGATGAATGCAAACAATACCAAAAGGGACGAGGCAAGAGACGTAAACCGAAATAACATACAAGGAGTAGGCAACAGGATATCGTTAGACTAGTTTCAAGAGAAAGCTTTGTACACTGGGACAAACCACGGCAATACTCAGCAATGAACAATACAGGGATTGGAGTATATATAGGGATACAAACAGGTGTGCATGATTAGAATTCTGGTGAGTGAGACCGGTGGATAGTCATGTGACTGTTTGGTGCGTTCTGGGAAATGGAGTCCTGGGATGTATGCGTGACACTCAGTCTAGCAACTAACTCATAAAAAGCAAAATGTTAGTTCCAGAAGTTCCTGAGGAAGAAAGACCTTTTCCTTATTTAAAGGGTGTTTTAGATCCAAAAAACTTTAGTGAATATTTCAGTAAAATAACATAAAATTTGTTCTGTCAAATTAACATGTTAATGCATGTGAAAATTTCACACGTTATTTTTAAAAACACTAATTAATAATTCCACCAAATTTAGCCACAACTTTCTCCTATAATTCATTCTTTTTACACAGCCTAGTGATATGTTAGTAGTGTTATTTAATAATGTAAAAACAGCATTGCTACTGTTGAGTTTAGAAGTTAGTTTACATTTTATGGTGCCACTTTAAAATTATTTAAAAACCTGTTTATTACATAGTTAATACTTAGGCTGTAAACACCTTAAAGATTGCTAATTTTAATTAATAATAATTTGTAAAACAGAGACAGTGACCTCTTTTTGTCTAATAGTGAAACTGTCAGAGAACTAAGACCTAAGAAAATTAATTTTGTCTTTTTGCCTGTTAAGGCTCACCACATTATCATTAATGTATAAAAAGACACTCTTGGTGGTAGTTGATTAAATTTGGTTGTTTAATGTGTTGTAACAGAAATTATTAACATTTAATATATTATATTTAAGCCATGTATATACCTTTATAGGTGTAGCCAAATTCCAAAGTGTTACTCATTTTATTTAGCTGAAATCTGTTTCAAATATCATAAATATCTCTCACTTTTCGCGTTGCATCGACGCAGACCGCAACGACTGTGATTGGTCAGAAACCGGACGGAGATTGTATATGCAGAACCGAAGAAGTAGAGGAATACGAACTGCTCTCCTCCGCACACAAAGACGCAGAGAGCAGCACATTCACAGCACGACTTTTTCTCAGACATGGTGTGGGCGCCAGGGATGAAAAAAATATTAACAAAGAATATGGACAATAATATGGACATCTCCGGGGAAAAAAATAACTCAACGACAAGCAATTACCACGCGGGAAAAACGTGCCTGCTTTGTATTAATTACTTACCTGGTAACTCTGCTCTGTCCCAAACAACGACCTGCTCCCTAAATAGTGCACTTTAAAGGTTTATAAATGTGATTCTACTACACCACTGCATTGTGTGCTACATAGTGAGGGGAAGATATTTTAGATTCAGCCCTTGTGGTCTGGCGGTGTAATTGCAGAGCGACAGACACCAACGCAGGAGTTCAAATGCTCGCAACGATGTAGGCTCTGCATCGAGTCAACGCAGAAGTATAATAATAAATCTACCTTTATACTCTTGCTTTTGTGCACCACACACAGCTCCTGTTTCCATTTTTGAGCCACGAGCTGTGCTGTAGATTTAATTATCTGCATTAAATATTCTGTGTGCTTACGACTCATACAAAAATAATCAAATCTACCCTGAGATATTATAATATAGTATAAAAAGAATTGTTGCCTCTTACCAGGTTGTCATGTATACCATAATATTTATTTCCCTCCCAAAAGTACAAGGAAGTGCTAGCCTTTTAAAATTTATTGTGATTATGTATTTAAACCGATACACTACTAATGTAAATATAATTCAATTTTGTAGATCTTACATCGATTCTTTTATTCTACATTTAAATATTCATTATTAAAAGCTTCAGTCTTAACACAGGGCAATGCAATTAATTGTGATTAATTTTGGAAACCTGTATTATTCATTTGTTAATTTTTTAAATCAGTATAGCACTACATGGCATATATTTCAATAAAACGTCGGTTGTATGTTACAGTGTAACACAATTATATATGTTTATCAATCTTGGAACTAAATAAATCTGATACTTGGCATTGGACATGATAAGTGTAGGCTCATGTGCAGCTGCTCCAGAGTGTGGTTCTATGACAAGTATAAAACCTGCATATGCACAGATGAATGCTTTTACCAATAGTTTCATTTTAAAGAGGAATTAAAAAATGATGCCACATATACAGGTGCAGATTAATATGGGGTTCTGGAGCCTAACAATGTTTCTGTGTTAACATGTGGGAAAGAGGTTCGATATGTCAACTTTAAAGCAGTGGAAATAAGTCATTCGAAAAATGACCTAAAACCCTGCAATAATTGCCTTGGTTACACAGCTCTAGCCCTGTGGTTGTGGTTTCAGTGCCCACAATGGGTCACTGTCTGCAACTGTAGGGGGAGACCAGGAGCAAAATACAAAAAGCTTACCTAGTGTTCCTTTAATATATTTAACTATAACAAGTCATTCATTCATTCACTGTCTGTATCTGCTTATCCAGTTCTGGGTTGCAATGTGTCTGGAGACTACCTGGAATCACTGGGCACAAGGCGGGAACAAACCCTGGAGGGGGCACTATTACTTCATATGGCAACACAGACTCACACATTCATTCGCACACTTATCTATGGACACTTGAGTCGCCAATCCACCTACCAACGTGTGTTTTTTTACAGTGGGAGGAAATCAGAGCACCCGGAGGAAACCCACGTGGTCACAGGGAGAGCACACCAAACTCCTGACAGACACTCCTGACAGACAATCACCCAGATAGGGGCTCCAATCCACAGTGCCAGGACCCAGTGACACTACCTGCTCTGCCACTGTGCTGCCATATAATAAGAGGCAGTTTCCCCAAAGTTCAACATTAAGGCACACATTAAGATGTGTGTTGTATTCAGAGGACATGTATACATTAACACAAGTTGTCATTTGCCTTTGCCTAGAGACAATTAAAAGTTTGGGTATGACATACATGGCATATTCCAACAGTGCTTCTGCACGCTCAGTGGGAAGCAGAGAAACGCTTGTGTTTGGGGCTGAGGGTCTTGCCGACACAGCCGCAGGGTAATCAAACACAGAGAGGGGGAATAGAGAGTGTCTGTGTCTGAGTTTCATTTTTCCATAATCAGTGCAATAACGCTGGGGGAATAAGGTCATCTTGAGAGAAAGGAACATGACAGGAAGGAGGCACCTAGCAACGAGCCTTTGGTAATATCCACTGTCACTCAACCAACCACCCCCCTAAACTACCCCATCCACTATCCCATTCCACCAGGCAATCTTCATCAGTCTGGGTCCAGTCATCCCCAAGTGGCCAGCTGATTCAAAACACACAGAATAAGAGGTGTGCCTGATAGTAGTGGTGATGGTGGAGGGGTGGGGAGGAATGGTAGGGATGGAGGTTGGTGATGGTGGTGCTAGTGTAATGCTGAAAGTTTGGGGGAACGGTGTTAGTCATGGTAGTGGTAGGGAGAATGCAGAATCAGTGAGGGCGATTGTGGGGTTGGTCAAGGGAGGAGAACGGTGGTGGTGATGGAAGTAAAGCTGGTGATGGGGAAACTGGAACTGCGGTGGGGGGATAGTAGTGGGGGAATGGTGGTGGTGATGTGGGAAATGGTACGGTGGGGTAGGTTTTGGTGTTAGGAAAAATGGTGGTGATGGTAATGGAGGGAGGAATGTTGGTGATGGGAAAATGGAGCTGTAGGGTTGAGTGGTGTATGGGAGAGTGGTGGTGGAAGGGATGGGGTTGGTCATGATTTGAAAGTTAGCAGTGATGGGAAAAATGGTGGTGTGGAGAGTGGTGGGGGGATGAAGAAGGTAGGTAGAATGTTGGTGATGGTGATGGTAATCCTGGCGATGGTAGGAGTGAATATTTGTGGTGATAGGGAAAATCGAATGGTGGACTGAAGAGTGGTAGGAAGAATGGTGTTGCTCGTGATGGGAGTGGTAATGGTATGGTGGGAAGGAATGTTGGTGGAACATTCCATGGACGTGGTGGAAACTTTCACAAGTCTGAGCCTAGTCACCTCCAAGTATCTGATACAAGACCCACTGAACCAAAGCAGTGAATTGGGGATGGGGAGAGTATGGAGTATAGACACAAATCAAACACCTGAAGACTACTAGATGGGTTTCTTGCCTCGGCTGGCACTGGTGCAGTAATTAGCGAGGGCAGTGCCGGGATAGGAGGATGACTAATAGCTAATTATCACTTATGGCTGCTGCTGCAGATGGCACAAGGAGTGTTAGATAACAGCCCGACCATGAAGGATGGCCCTGATTCTTCTGACTCACACTCACATCCAGTGATGGGAAGAGCACTGAAATTTCACATAGAAACGTACCCCTATCATCTCCAAAAATCTACTCAGGTATTGCAAAGTGTTGTATTTCCTTACCTCCCTTGATGGCCTTACTGATAATGTCTTCCCTTTTAATACAGACCAAGACAGTTAGACAGATGAAAGAAAGACAGCCAGAAAAGCTGGGGTTATGAAAAAGGAACTAGCCATATTCGAGAAGCCTTTCGAGGACGCTGCTAGCGTCAGTCAGACGTTGAAGTGCAATTACACAGCTGTAATGTGGCTCCCTGCTTGCTATTCTTAGCCCTGCCCCTCTTCACAACTGATTTGACTGATTGCAGCATAAGCATCATCATCTGAATAATCTCTCGCATCCAAATGTACATTCTGGAGAGCTGAGAGTTATTTTGGTGCAGGGATCTAAAGAGCATAATTGCATGCCACATTTGGACTCACATTGAGGAATGACTAGACTGAGCAAAAGCTCAAAAACTTCAATCAGATTTAAAGGCACTGCAGTCTTTATGCAGTACATCTTTGCTTAAAGTTCATCTAAGCATCATTATGACTTTTAAAAACAGCAGTTGGCAGGTCCCAGGCCAGGATTTTAAAATGGCTGGAAGTACACTATAGCTGCAACTGCTAATGAACCTCCTGACTGCCCATGTGTAGTTAAATGCCTGTAGGCCTTTTCAAAATCCCAGCCTAGAACCTGGATCCAAGATCTGGATCTAAAGACCTCTAGAGGCTCTAGATGTTTAACCAGAACAAATGTTTGCGAACATTGCATCGTTTTTAGAGCATTGATCTTTATTCGAATGGCATGGTGGGACTAAAGGTAGAATTGGTGCCACACAACCAAGGATCCTCACCTTTGGTCAGTCTGAGAGGATTTTGATGTGTTCTCTCTGTGAGAGTATGGTTCATCCTTCAATTTGTCCCAAATGGCTGTTTGAAACTGTCAACATGTGTGAGTGTATGAGTGAATGGGAATGAGTGTGAGATACTGCATAATGGACTGACGCCCTGTCAAGTGTGTGTTCCTGCCTTAATGATTTATGGTAGTGACCCAGTATGACCAGGTTCAGGATGAATTATGATGTTTTCCACTGCATGGTACCCCTTCTACTTGACTTGACTTTACTTTTGATTTTTTTACTTTACTTTTATTTTGCCTATAAAGGCAAATTTAGTACCTGGAACTGGGTATGTTGTTAGTACCTGCTTGCTCGTGGTTCTAAGCGAGCCAAGTAGGGACTAAACCGTGGTATGTAAACCTTGCGAGCACTGACTGACCAAAAGACTTGCCAATCATGACAAAATGCACACATTCAGCACAAGCTAGATGTTTTTAAAACCGGCAAACTACAGTAGAGATCTGACTCATAATTGCAGATTGTAAAATTACACCATGGTCTTGAAGAGGTTCTAAAGAAGGATCATGCAACAAGTACCTCATGCCTGAACTCATGCACTTCAAAGCCATGTTCCATCCCAAACAACAACAACAAAATGTATATAAATGATAAGTTAACAATGTTTAACATTACTGTCAATGTACCAGATACCAAAAAGTGATTAGAGATGAGTAGACTCACGTAGAGTAGGTAATATGCAGTAGAAAAGCATCATTAGTTATTCTGTTAAGAAGTAGTAGCTTACACGAGAAGCTAGCACATCTTAGCAATATTCCATCATTTGCAGAAACAGTGGTGCTATGTTTAGAATACTTGGATCAGATACACTCCAAGCTCAAATGTATTTAATAGCTAGGGAACACAGTCAGTCAGTGAGAAGTAATGTCTTTTCAAACCCACCAGATAGGTGTTAAATAGGGATTTGTAAACACAGTAGACCAGTTTCGAGCATGTAAACTGCAAATGTTGAGGAAGCATCCTCAGAATTTTATTTAAAAAGATGGCATGGGTTGCCCTGTGAAGGACTGGCGCCCCCTCCAGGGTGTATTCCCCACCTTGTGCCCAATGATTCCAGGTAGGCTCTGGACCCACCGTGACCCTGAATTGGATAAGCGGTTACAGATAATGAATGAATGAATGAAAAGATGGCATGGATATTTGATGGAATGGATTTCTTTTTAATCTGTGTTTAAATCTGTCAATAGAGGAGTCATGGTGAGAGCATGCTCATGCTGTGCTGAGTGAAATAAATCAGTGCAGAATCAGAGCTTTGTTTGCTATCATGTCTTTCAATGTAGAAACAATGCGCAAGGCTTTCTTTATTGTTGGATACACCATATATTTCTTCGGAGTGAGAGAGAGAGCTTATTCAGAGCATGGTTTTGAAATCTTGTGTTTAATCAGAGTAATGATAAACAGTTGATATGCTAATTACTTGCCGTACAGTCTTTAAAATATCTATGACATCTATGATGAAAAATCATAAATGGTTTGGTTCGATAAGGTTTACTACAGATCCAAAACATGCACAAAACAGTAAATGAAGTGGTGGCCATTCGAATAACTGTGGAAAGAGGTAAAAATGTTGACATTTATTGTCATTTCTAAATGACAATGACAATTCGAATCTGAAGCTCAACAAGAATGAAACAGCTGGCAACAAAAGTACTCCACAGCTGTGTTTATTATTGTGATGTATGTTGCATGGTGCCTATGGCTAATACAGAGTGGCTGGAGTTTTTTTTTCCGCTTGGAGAAAGTGCCAAGTCAGCAACTCGGTAAATGTCAGGGTTTCTTTCTTTCTTTTTTTCCCCTCCTTTTTTCTTACTGTCGTCATCTGGGGCTGCTTCCCTGGAGATGAAGACAAACTCTGATACTTGAGAGGTGATTCTGGGTCGTAATGAGAAATCTGGCCCAGATTCGGGCTATAAAAGCTTAACCACGTTCACAGGAACAGAGGGGTGTTTTTTTTTTTGAGAAACTTTAAGAGCACGTTTCTCGCAGTACCCAGGCGGGAGAAGGAGGAGACTCTCAGTCAGGCAGATAACTTGTTTTTTCTTCCGAGTGGAGAAGTGTTTTTAGCACTGCTGCTTTAGGTGTCAAACATATTTGTGGGATGATTCATGTAGGCCAACTTTGTCTCTTTCTCCCTCTCTCTCGTTTCCCCTCATTCTTTTTCTCATTCCCTTTTTCCATCTCTTATTTGTTCTCTCCCTCTCTGTCTCACACTTTCATCTTCTTTATCATTGTTTCCTTTCTCTCTCCCCCTCTCTTACTGCTTCTTTCTCTCTCTTTACCACTACATTTGTGCCTCTTTACCTCTTTAATCTCTTCCCCTTTTACTCTATCTTTCTCTTTCCACATTCTCTCATTTATATTCCTCTGTCACACTTTCTCTCTTTCTGTCAGTTTCCTTACATTTGTTTCTTTCTTGTTTCATCTTTTCTTCTTTTTCTCTTTACCCCTTACTCACTCTCAGTCTTGAACTTTTTAACTTCTATTCATCTGTTACTTTACATTGCTTTCTTCCTGTTTTTGTCCTCTCTCTTGTGCTTTCTTCATTCTGCTGTCTTACACCTCTTTAATTCCTTTTAGATAGATTCCTTTTTCTCACATAGTGTTTTCATCTTTCTATCTTTCCCTCTCTCTCTACCTATCCCTACTCTTTCTCTCTTTGCTTGCTCTCTCTCTTTGTCTAAAACACATACATATATACATACACACAAACAGAACAGTGCGTGTGTGTGTGTGTGTGTGTGTGTGTGTGTGTGTGTGTGTGTGTGTGTTATCTAAGCTTTGGAACTGGGTCACTGTGCAGCAGCTTAGCGTTAGTCTCCTCCACATCCAATGCCCCAGACGTCCTTTTGTTTACCATCTAATGAAAACATAAAAGCATGTTTTACAGCCTGTTGCTGAAGCTACTCCAAATGCAAACAATTCCATTTAAACACAGTGTTTACTAAGCCTCAATATGAATCCAGCTACATAATAGAGGCAGCGTTACACAATAATAACCACTTAGGAGTATGTGTTTGCTCAGGTATCACCTGAAAAGCCATGTGTGATCATGGGACACGAACACGCTATGGTCAAAGATTTGTATACACTCCTGATTAATAGTGAGCAACGGTTTCACAATTTATCACAGTTCTGGTGTCTTAATAAAACGTCTGTCATGATTAGGTCAAAATATCACAAGGATCAAATGCCACAGCAGCATTCTCCTCTTTCTAAACAGCTCTTGTTCAGAATGACCCATTTCAGTGCCTGTTCCTTTAAAGGAGAATGAGCCACAAATAGCTTGCATGAAACAATGAAAAACATGGCACCCCGAAGCTCCACTTTTGATTGGTTGTCTTCCTTCTCTGTGTTTCATTTTGGTGCTTTTATATCTATATGAGCTTGGTGTTTGACTAATGAGCAGGTACAAAATATGGTGGCTATTAAACATGAACTCCAACCCATGGAAAGTCCTCTTTTGTATTTATCGTGCATTTGCTCCATTATTTCAGATATCCGTTTTGGCCATTTCTGTTGTACAAAGCTTAACCTGCTTTTCACATGAATGTAGGTAGAGTGCTGTGATTGGAGAAGCTCAGATGGGACACATTACAATTCTAATGTGGGAAAATATCATGTTTCTTTTTTTTTCTTTTGGTGTGAGCTATTTTGGGGGCCAACTGTCTGGTTTAATGGTGCAAAACTAATGTAAACAGAGGGGAAAGATGGATAAATTTACCTCACACAGCTCCTCTCCCTGCACTGGAGAGAGTCTCACAACACTAAGAAGCACAGAAGGACACCTCCTCTTTGTTTCAGAGGGTAAAGGACTGCATTGTCTTGCATGATGAAAAAAAGGCTGTTAAACTCTTTTAGCAACATTAGCATTTTCATCATAGGGTCTAATAGAAAACTGTTAGCATGTCAAGCTCTAATGTGTTTTTCTGCTCTTGTGACCAAATCTGTTATTCATATATATCATATACAAACTTCAGTAATCATGTTATTACAGTCATGTGTTGTTTTAGTATGTAAGGGACTACAGACACAAGCCACACATTCTTTTGTGACATGAACTTTTCTCTGACTTGGCTTAAGTTAAATAAATAGTTCTCTTTGTCTGAAAGTGTGAGTGATAAGTGAGTGATGTTTCCAAGGCACAGAGGCCAAATAACAAATGTCTCTCTACACCCTCCATAGGGTACAGTAAGTCATAAAATTATTCTTTCAGCACTCACATAGCGCGTTGTATGTCAAAAATAATTTATAGTCAGCTATAAGTTTCAGGCTTCCCTGTCAAATTAGTGTCTAATATGTGTATGGGTGTAGTATTTTTAGTTTTATTATCAGTGACGTGCGCTATGTAGGGAGTGTGGCCCAATTTTGGGGCAGTCTGAACATCTCTCTACCACCTAACAGATGAATAAGGTGCTCTTTACAAATGTAACTTCAGGACCCATACTAATATTTCTTTAATTTTAACGTCTAAACGAAAACGAAATATGTTGACTGAAAAAAGGAAACAATTTAGATGTCACAGTTTTTGCATGGTGGCACTACACAGTGATGTCAGCTGCAACCCATGGAGAGTTCTCTTCTTTCTCTGATCTTGCATTTCCTCAGTTTTCTCAGATCTCTGCACTGCTCATTTCTGTTGTACACAGTTTAACCTGCTTTTGCTCACATGAATGTAGGTAGTGCTATGATTGAGTGCTATGATTAGAGAAGCTCAGATGAGGACAGAGTACAATTCTAATGTGGGACATGACATAGGAAATTAGGAGCTGTTGTTTCACAGTTACAAGCCACAAATACGAATTATATAATGACAATCTATATATTTCCAACCCCTCTGACCAGAATTTATGTTTTTAGCTCATTTTGAAGGGTCCAAATCTTAATTAGGGTGGTCAAAGCCCCCATCCTCCTTGTAACTCTAACCATGAGTAATGTGGTAATGCTTTTCTTATGAAATTATGAGCATGAACAAGGGGTTTATTAGAACATCTATCCTTCTAGGAAGGGTTTACAGTACAGAGACCATACAGTCACACAGATGCATGGCCCAATGCAAGGGGGCTTCATATCTCACTAGTCTATGCCTGGTATTAGGAATTGTGACCTCAAGCTCAACAGTAGCCTTTTCTACTTACAGTACTTTTCCATGCATATTATACAAAAATTGTCAGGATGCTGTCATGTTGAACATTGCTTCAGCCAATTATTTGCTCGATTCTGCCAACATTAGATTATACCTTTAATTATTTACTTTCCTTTACTTACTAAAACATACACTTTTATACTAATATAATTATTTTTGATTTACAAAGTTCGTTGGAAACACCTTAAACAAAATGAATATTAAAAATAATATCTGCAATTTTTTTTTTGTGGATATATAATTTACTACAACATTTGAATACAGCACATTTTGGTGAAAATTTCATAATGTATGGGCCAATAGAAATGCTCCAAAAATACTAGGAATATAGTATTTTTACAATAGCTTCCATTGAAAATGAATTAGTTTTTTCCTTCTCATGTTAATTTACTATTTTGAAGTTAAATTAAACAAACTCCTGTACCCTGTTGGCACTGTTTTACTATATCCACATAAGATCTCAGATATGTACCCACAGATGCATTACACAAACAGTGCTGCAAACTGTTGTGATAGAACATCACAGAAAAAGTCCTGCTGCCTCCAAACTTTTGGGCTTCACATTTAGAGTTTTGTTCTAGTTAGGCTAAGGGTCAAGTTTTGGATTACAGTTAGAGTAAGTTTTCGTATTAATGCTATTCTAAAAATTAGAGTTAGTCTTATGATTGTTGTCAAGGTAGGTAGTAGGATTAGGGGAAGGTTTAAGCTGAGGTTTTTTTTTTTTTTTTATCTGAGTAGGGGGCAATTTCTAAAACATGTACTATAATTTGTACAATGTATGAGACCCAATTGCATTTCACACAGATTGTTTGAAGGCCAATTATTTCAGGATATAGTTGAGCAGTGTATGGCTAGTAGCATCCAAATAAAATGTGGCAATGAAATATGGAGACATTTGTTTGTATAGTGCATAAATTACCGCAGGGCTTTTTTTTTTTTATCCCACAGAGATTTTATCCCTGTGATATATTTATAAGGATGGATCTGTGGCCAAGACAAGACAAAACGTAATTTGAATTTACATTACTGATCCTTTCTCCACTTCACTGATCAGAACAATATCATTTAGCACCAGTGAGAAACTGGATAAGCCATTATCTATTAGAAATTATATTTTTATGAGGAATTAAGCAATCAAATATAATGGATGACACAAATATTCATGAGCTATCAAATCACTTTTTTGGCTTATACATAAAAAAGCTACATTCATGGCCTTTCTGTAATTGCTCCATTGTAATTGTGTATCATCCATTCAACATTTGTTTGAAAGAGTAAATGACAATGCCTTTACAAAAGATACCACTGCTCTTATCTCAATTCAGTATATTATGCATGTGGAGCAGACCCTATTGCACTGATGTGCTGTAGCATCAATAATGCATATGTTCATGTCATGGTTGTCTGTGCTCGTAAGAGGCAGATGAGTGATCTCTGTCACTGAATGGAAACTCTAACCTGCTTCAGGTAGGCATAGTCTTAACAGCCAAACTTCTGCATGTCATCAAAAGGCTGTTGTATTTTTGCACTTAAAGGGGACGTCAACAATTGTGTGGAATTGCAGTTTTCTGAGATTTATATTCAGAAGCTCCATGTCTTTTAAGTGGAATGGTACATTTGAGGAGAAAAACGATGTAAGTTTTTATTCACTGTTTGAATTACCACAGAAACTGGAGTAGTTCAGTTTTAGCACTTTCAGTCTGTGTTTACTTTCATCTGAAAGTAATCTGAAACAGCAAAAATTAGTCAATATTACCCACTTATAGAGCAGGAATAAAGCAACATCTTTATCCCTCTTCATCATTTTCAGTTTTGGAAGGCTATTTTGCAGTTTTTCTGTCATGAGCAGAGAGAGAGAGAGAGAGAGAGGAAGCCTAGCATGTCTGACCATGCCACTTTGTTTTTTTATGCATTTACTGACACCAGGGCTTTATAAGACCACATTAGACCAGTTTCCAGCGCACAAACAGACTGTAGAGCTCAAATTCATTTTATAAAATGCTTTTTTTATTAATTTTTTTATTACAAATGCTGAAGAACTGTCTAAAATGACAGGAAAGGGCAATTGGCATGACACGCCAAATTAGCAAAAACTGAGTTTGTGTTTTGTGACATGAAGGGCTGTTTAAAAAAAATATGCTACAACAAATACATACCCCTAGGAAACATCAGGAAATAGCAAACAACAAACATATCTTTCATGCCTGTAAGCAATTCAGTACAAGCAATAACGATAACAATAATAATAATAATAATAATGATTCCATGAACAGTATGCAGATATCCCAGTCATGTAGAACCATAAAAAACATACTACAGGTTGTCAATTGTAAAAGAGAATAATTTCACCAAGCAAAAAAAAAAAGTATGTATTCACTTGGGGGTGTGGGTGGGTTATATCTTTTGCCAACAATGAGCCATATTTTTGTTTTGTTTTATCCATAGTAACCTCAGACAGTATCATTGGATAGGGTGACCCCAGTCACTGGGGTCTAACCAGCAACTCTAACCAGTAAGCAAGGCTTCCCCAATCACACAATGGCGCTAGGCATTTTCTGAAACATGCAACACCAGCCACTGAATCTTTTCCAACTGCTGCCAGCATAACATCATTGGACAACTCAACACACTTGGATGAGAACACTAAGAGTGTAATTGTTTTATGTGAGCTAACAGACTGACTATATTGTAGCATTGTTGTGAATCATGGGAAAGTGTATGTGTGTGTGTGTGTGTGTGTGTTTGTGTAGGTGGGGTGGTGGGGGGGGGGGACTATCTTACCCTAGAGATGTTGTTATTTTTGTTATAGTGAGATTTTAACCCAAATATAATTACAGAATACAACATATTAATGTGAAAATAATGTGTCCCATGTCGTTTCTTTGGTCTTTTTTATATAGCTAATGATTTAGCTTTTTGGTGAGTCTGGGCTCTTATGGGCTAATACAAAAAAAAAAAAGGCTTTAAAACATTCTACACATTATATTTAGCCACAATCAGCACAGGGCCTGACCCTTCCTACTTCAATAGATTCTACTGGACGCCCAGCGGGATGCTAGCATAAGGAATGGACTCTGGTGGGGCCCAGCTAGAATCCATGACATTTGCTAACTGCTCCCCATTAGCTATCATTCATCGTTAGGCACATTAAGTGTCCCATTAACTTAAACATGCCATTCAAGCTAAAAAGATAATGTGAGACAGGAACATGCCTATTCCCCAGTGGGTGCCTCCATAAGACACCCCCGCCCCCACCCTCCTACTCTCTCTCTGTGACGAACTCTTACATCTGCCAGGAAATATTTGTTGCCCATCATAGATCAACTTCCTCGATAATCCCCGAGGTAAACATTGTCACTGGCAGGTCCTTTCATATTTTATGACCCAATTCTCAGGTCTTCCCTCTGTTTTAATGGACGGTCTCTCGCTCTTCAACACATGCTTGCTAGCTCTCCATAGAGATTGTGCTCCGCTGCTCTTCTCATATGTTATGCATGAAGCACTTCATGTTCTATTTACACTCAGATGGCTCCACATATGGTCCCTGTATGTGCAACAACTGCAAATGGGTCTCATTTCATCAATGTGGAAGGAAGCTAAGCATCAGCTCTGAGATTTACTGCCTGTCCCCGGTGGGAGGGATCTTCCTCGTCTGAGTTTCTTATCTCCTGCTGCTGAATATTTGCGATTGTTTACAGTGGGGTTACTACAAGAGACTGACAGATTTCTACTTAAGAGCTCTGCAGCTATTCCAGTTACTCAAGCAAGGGAATAAATAGTTAATTGTAAAAGCTTACTGTTCTTTTCAGGAAGATTACAGGTTGTCCCATGGGTCCAAGATAACTTCATTAAACACAGATGGACTTATATCAGACCTCCTTAAAAAAGACACTGAATCAAAATTCAAGGCTGCACTAATGAATTAATTAATACATTAAAAACTTGGTTATAATAGTTTGAAATTCAGTGTTAACTAACTACAGCTACAGCAATAATCATTCTTTTTTTGGAATCATTTTATGAGTTCAGAATGAAAGAACAATTGTTTTCCATTCTCTTCCCAATCTGAGTACGATGCTAGTACAACCCCAGTACCAATGAAGTTGGGACATTGTGTAAAACATAAATAAAATAATGTACCACATATTTTCAGTGGGAGACAGGTCTGGACTGCAGAGAGGCCAGTCTATTAGCCCACACTCTTTTACTACAAAGCCACGCTGTTGTAACACATGCAGAATGTGGCTTGACATTGTCTTGCTGAAATAAGCAGGGACGTCCCTGAAAAAGACGTTGTTTGGATGGCAGCATATGTTGCCCCAAAACCTGTATGTACCTTTCAGCATTAATGGTGCCTTCACAGATGTGCAAATTATCCATGCCATGGGCATTAACACACCCCCATACCATCAGGGATGCTGGCTTTTGATCTTTGCGCTGATAATGACCTGGACAGACCTTTCCCTCTTTGGCCCGGAAGACACAATACCTATGATTTCCAAAAACAATTGGAAATGTGGACTTGTCAGACTACAGGACACTTTTCCACTTTGCGTCAGTCTTTGTGTCAGATGAGCTTGGCCCATTTCTGGGTGCTGCTGATATATGGCTTTTGCTTTGCATGGTAGAGTTTTAACTTGCATTTGTAGATGGAGCAATGAACTATGTTCACAGACAGTGATTTCTGAAGTATTCCTGAGCCCATGTGGTAATATCCATAACAGAATGATGTTGGATTTTAATGCAGCCACGCCTGAGGGATCAACGATCATGGCCATTCAATGTTGGTTTTTAGCCTTGCCACTTACTTGCAGAGATTTCTCCAGATTCTCTGAATCTTTTGATATCATGGACTGTAGATGATGAAAATTCCTTGCAATTGTACATGAGAAATGTTCTTAAACTGTGGGACGATTTGCTCACGCAGTTGTTCACAAAGTGGTTAACCTCGCCCCATCCTTGCTTGTGAATGACTGAGCCCTTCGGGGATGCTCCCTTTATACCCAATCATGATACTCAACTGTTTTCAATTAACCTGTTCACCTGTGGAATGGTCCAAACCTGTCCCAACTCTTTTGGAATATGTTGCAGGCCTCAAATTCAAAATGAGTAAATATTTGCAAAAAAACATTGAAGTTTATCCGTTTGAATATTAAATATCTTTTCTTTCTAGTTTCTTTTCTTTCTATTCCATTGAATATAGGTTGAGAAGGATTTGCAAATCATCATATTCTGTTTTTATTTGTTTTTTACACAACATACCAACTTCATTGGAATTGAGGTTATAATACAAGCATGGCAACACCATGGCTTGAGGGTCACCCAAGATCTGGGGTCCACATTCCATCTGGGTGGAGTTTCCATGTTCTCCCTATGTCTGCGTGGGCTTCCTCCCACAATCCAAAAACATGGAGGTTAGGTGGATTGGCTACTCTGAAAACTGTGCTGTTGGGTAAATGAATGTATGTGAATGTCTGTATATGTCTGTGCCCAGATATGGATTGGTGTTCTTTTATTGGTCAATCCCTTAGTGCTCGATGGATGGTCATTCCTGGCTGACAGTATGCTGCGTGTGTTTGACTGCCACTTCTCACCAGTGTGTATGTTGAATGAGTGTTGAATCGAATGGCATTCGATGCAGTGTTCATTGTAAAAGCATTCTTGGTTGTTTAGAAAGACGTTATGTATGTTTTTTTTTTTTTTAATGGACTTTTATGAATTTTATTCTTGCTTTTAATTTAAATGTATTTTTTTTCTGTAAATCACTTTCAATTGCTTTTGTATGAAAGGTGCTCTATAAATAAACTTGCCTTGCCTATGTGTAGCTATATAAAAAATACATTTTAAAAAGCAGTTTGAAAAGATTTAGTAACTAGCTCCACATATATCAGGGGAAGATTGGATGTGTGCGTCTATGAGACATTTGTATCTATTTCTCACTAGGAAAACTAGATGTGAGCTAAATAAAAATAAGCAACAGACGATAACTATGACTTAATGTTTTGCACTTTTGTGAACAAATAGAAACTTAACGAAAGTATGAAATACTGATAGACTCATTATTTCTGAAGTGGAAATGGAAAATTGCAAGGAAGTATAAACATGATAATGCTCTGTGTGTTTGCTGTGGTCAGGGTGATGAGAGTGGCAGGGTGAAATAGTGAAGAGGAGTCAACTCACAAGGAATCGATTTTTCTAGTGTCTGGGAGCCCCTTGTATTGACTGTTGACACATGATTCATAGAGCTGAATCTCTTGGACTTGACTCGGTCTCAGTTTGCAGCACACTTTGACATTTAAATGTTAATGTTAAATATATTAAAAAAAAAATTGTATTTATCCCTTCAATAACTTTGGATGTTAACATTTTTTGATACAACATAAGCTACTAGTTATAAAAGTTAATAATAATAATGGTAATACATATTTGGGTTTTTGTCAACAAAATTAAGTTTCTGCTCTTGAAGGCCTAACATATGGTGCACTGCAGCACTATGTGCTGGGTTCCTACATTATAATCAGAGGCCTGATATTCTAAGAGATTGGGACGAGTGTGAAATTTTACCCATATCCTAATCCAAAGACACATTATCATGTTTCATCAATATTAGATGAGGCTTCTCGCTTTTTGACTGCAATCTTTATCCCATCTGAAAGTTCACAGGGTGTTTGTCTGTGGCTGACAAATGAAAAGTCCATAGCCATCAGGTCAGGCTCAAGATTTTATCAGACACATCAATAGCAACCAAGGAGGAGCAACTCATTCTGTTACTGCAATAGCATGATATATAGTCATTGTTTTGTAAGTTCGAGTCACAAGAGCTCACCTCTAGTGTGAAGTTTGGATTAAAACTTTAGAGTTAATGAAAAATATGATGAAAAGTATTAATTGATAACTTATTTTTCCCTAATTATACTAAAGAACTAAAAATGTTCAACTGAAGACAAAAACTATGACAAAATATTTGCCTTTTTCCTAAATGTGATAGTGAAACTAAATGTTTAGCCTGATAAATGATCGCAAATTTTTGCAGGCAAGGAAATATAAACAAGGGAATGCTCCAGTTGTTTGCTGTTGTCAGGGCAATAAGAGCAGCCGAGCGGAATAGTGAAGAGGGGTCAACTCCCAAGAATCCATTCTTGAGTATTAAATGTTGGCCAATGATTTATAGAGTTGAAAACCTTGGACTCGACTACATACAAAACAATAAAAACAAAAGTGCTTGAAGAAAAAAAGTGGTCATAGTTCTTCCATAATTTTGGGTGTTAAAATATTTTTATATGTAACATAACTTTTAACCTTTGGTTTATGAAAATTAGCAATGAATAATACCTTTATAATAACAAAACGTTTTACTAGAATAAGGTATTTTATTTTCATTGCCAAATCTGGACTAAACTGAACAATTCAATTACTAAAATAAGCATAAAATTATAAATTTTTTTAGTCAAAGGCTAAGACAAAAACTAAACCATCTGCCCAAATTGAAACTCTCCCTGATAACTACTCTTTGATATTTTGTAAAATATTTGATGTTCTTAAACAAGAGAAGGCCTTGTACCCTGTGAAACCTGAAACATACAGGAGGAACAGGGTGGTCTTTAACCATCAATACTCTAATGTTGGTAAGTGAACCAGACTACTACCAATGCTACTACAATCTTTATTTTGAAAATAAAGCCTGGCCCACACTACAGGATTTTAAAAATCCTATCCGATGTTGAAAACATGAGACCCTGAACACATAATGACATTTTTCACAGATTTTTCTAAGCTTAATTGTTGTTAGTCCTCAAAGTCCCACACTACACAATCCACCCTGAATGAAAAAACACACACTTTCAGATTGCTAACACACAATGGATAGCTCTGGTCCTCAAAACCTTGTGGGAGTTCCTCATGAACTGTTACATTGCAAGAGCTGCCGGGAGTTTCTTTCAAACTAGGTGTAAACAAACACGGCAGACTGCAGTGAAACCATAACCCTACCTCAACTCTTATTGGTTTACAGTAAAAAATCCTTCTATTTAGTGTCCTCCACTCTGGGGTGGCAGTGACTTGTGAAAGAGTTAGCTGAAGCTAGCTAGAAGAAGTAACATGAGATTGTTCCTCAACCTGAAAAACAATTTTATCATGTAAGAACACAAATCAATATATAGAGCCCCAAACCTTAGCCTTGACTCTAGCCAGGTTTTTTTTTCTCCTGGAGGCCTTATTTTCCCATTGTTCCACTTTATAATCCTTCTGTGATGTCTGCAATCTCTGTAGTGTGGACTATCTCGGTTGTCTCTCTTCAGCTTTATCTATTTTCATTCAACTGAGAATTAATTCCTGTCACTGCGGCCTGTGTTACATTTCTGGGTAGGTCTGCATCAGGAATTGCCCTTTATGGTGCTTTTTCATTGCATGATACATAATCGACTTTGCTCGGCACGTCTCAACACACTTTTCTTGGTTGCTTTGCAGCAACCCCAATAAATGTAGCTGGAGACGTCGCAAAATCCCATCCCTAACAGAAGTAGCAGGCTTTGAAAACCACAACAACGCTTGCGGTAACATTAGCCGCTGTTTACTCGTCATGTATAGTTTTGTATGTTGTTTTTGTTTTTTGGGACTCAACTTGGCTCTGTGGCCCAATCTTACAGATCAACAGAGATTTGTCATTTTTGCACATATGGCTCTTGCTGAAGTGTTTGAAACTCTTCAAAATGCCATGATGTAATTTTACTGCCATTGTGAGTCAGATAAAACAAATGAGACTGCTGCTATAACTTGAAGATTTAACAAATGCTAGCTTTTGCTGGAGGTCTGCATTTAATGCTGATTAACAAGTCTCTCTGGCCAGTCAGTGCTCTGCAAGGTTTACACATTCCGTTTAGTACCTACTCAGCTCGCTTGGAACCCTCAGTGTGTAGAGAGCTGGTTCCAAATTCTAGGTACCAGATTTGCCTAATGGAAAAGCAAAAATGCAGAGCAGAGTTCAGTAGACACCATGAAGTGGAAAATAAAAATCAGTGCTGTGGTATGTCCTTTTCGCTCTGTAGTATCCCAGTCTGACTCCAGCGACAGAAGCCCACTGGTCGACAGAAATCAATAGCCCCGGTTACCTCACCCAAGAACAATAAGCTGAGACAAAGTCCTGGAGCTTGACTCTAAAATATCTTCTGTGGCCGGAAGCGGTTGGAAAAAGAGCATAGAACCCCGGGGCACACTTCAATTTAGCCAAAGGTGTTGAAGTGTACATTGTGGGTGGATGTACGTCTGTGTCTTTTATCTGCTGGTGGCAGACAGTGACATTTTGATTTAATGGGAGAGAGAACAATTCTGTACATTATTATTGTATTGCCAGACCTACCTTTTTTATTTTTCTCTCCCTAAGCCCGCCTACTCCATCAGCCTCTTTCTCATGGCTTTTGGGTGAAGGCCAAGCACAAGGCAAGGGATCATAGGACTGCAGGGGCTGGTGTGTGTGTGTGGGTGGGGGGGGTGGCATTAGTTTGTCCTGTTTGCTAGGTTTATCTGAAGGTACAGAGACAATATTATTTCTACATCAAGCTCCTTCAAGGAGGGTTATGGATAATTTAGAAATACATACTGATACAAATCTGCATGAGGTCATTCATCTTCTGTTACCTCTGGGCAAGGCAGGAGCAGACCCTAGACAGGGCACCATTCCATTACAGGCCATCGCACACACTCTCTCACACACACACACCTATGGGCATGTGTTATGCTGATAGTTGAAAAGGCTTTGTGAGCTGATTTTGTTAGGGGATTCTGGGGCACCCAGGGGAAACCCATGCAGACATGGGGAGAACACCTCAAACTCTTCACAGACATTGACCCAAAGAAGCCAAAATTGACAAGAGGTAGACAGCCACGCCTCCTCATTTGGGTAAACCTGCCCCATGCTCACAGAGCTCCTAGTGTCTCAGACCACTGTGTTTAGCTGCACGAGTGTAGAGAGAATTTTTTATAGACTGCAAACTACATGAATTCCTGGTTGTTTTCTTTTCTCAAGTGCAGGAATTTTATATTCCACCTTAAACAGTGAAATGTGAAACATTCAAGGTGAAATGGATCATTTTACCATTGTAATCTCTGCTCTACACCCTGTGAATGACTGGCGCCCCCTCCAGGGTGTGTTCCTGCCTTGTGCCCAATAATTCCGGGTAGGCTCATGACTAGGGCTGTACAATATCTTATTGTGTGTAATAATATCGCAATTTTTTTATACAATAAAAAAAATCAATATCATGATTATTGTGATATTCTGACTGGCTTACGTAATGACATCATGCAGTTACACATAATATGGTGTACATTAGTTATGTGAGTTATTTAGGCACAAAGACAGGTATGGTGGAAATTTGTTCTGCATTCAAACATTTGCTCCTAAAGACAAGTGAATTCAATCATGTGGAGGTGGTTTGGAAATAAAATATCAATATTCTAAATATTTTATATACAATGTCAGAATCTTGGTACATTACAGTTGTTTACAAAATAAGCAAATATTTACACATTTGTTGTTTCTTTTAATTGTTTGAAATTGTTAGATTTGTACTCAAATAAAATGTAATTTAATATAATTTAAATATGAAATGAAATATATTATATACCATTATGTGTAATATATATTATATATCAATATAACAATATAACATTTATTATATATCAATATAACATTTATTTTGTTGCAAGAGTGTGTTCTTGAAATGAATAAAACAATTTTCAGTGTCTTTTCATATCGCCAAGAATATTGTTATCACCAAAATGCCATGAAATATCGTGATACAATTTTAGGGCCATATCACCCACCCCTAATCTGGACCCACACCGACCCTGAACTGGATAAGCAGTTACAGATGATAATGAATGAATGAATGAATGAATCTCTGCTCTATTTAAAGTGAAGAGAAATTCTGTAGGCACCAGAACTTTATTTCCATTTGATGTGGAATTGAAAGTCCTGCTGATGACAGAAGTTACAATGGTAACTTCTGCACATGTTAAGGAGAAAAGGAGAATGCTAATAAGAAGTTAGCTTCAATCAGGTTGTGAAGCCAAGATGGGCATGAGTATAGTGCAGAGTTTCTGTTGGTGCAAACTAAGGCAAAACTCAACAGGACTGTCAGAACATTAATATTTAACATTTATAAAAAATGATAAACGTTTTAACTAGTACCTGAGAAGTCCACAACTATGCCACTACTGAACATGTCTGGGAGAAAAGGGTGGGTCCTGCAGGTGGTCTCAGACCAGGCTGTCAATCACTTAATTCAGAAGTGTAACCATACCTTCGATATAGCACAAAAACATTTTAAAAACTGGGAAAAAAATTCAGAGGAAAATAAAAATGTGTCAATGTCAAGTAAAACTAACACTTCAGAAAAATGAGACTGAAAATTGGCTGCTTTGTCATAGAAAATTTATGGGGGAATGCAGAGCTACACATCATACTACCACCAGCCAGCAGAGGCACTAGACCTGTAGTGATTTCAATTTTGAGAGACTGTGTGCTGTCCATGTTTTCTACTGTCATTTCTACCATTCAACAATGATGGTAGAATAGATGAAGACCATCCAAACCTTGCAGAGAGATAATGAGTCCTGGCAAGGAATGGCTAGGCATCACCTCAGACTGATTTTTATTTTTTTTTTTCTAAAAGTTATTTAAGTAGGTTTTTAATCATAGAGACTCATCACTTATTCCTATTAAATAGTTCTTTGAGTGTTCTTGGTTCTACACAAACCCACTGCCTTTACTAAGGGACACTTTAACCTTTTTTGGAGTGTAGATTTATGTACAATTTGCTCCATAGCTGGATCAACTAAAAAGGCCAAAGTCAGTGAGCTATTGCTTTGCTGTAATGATTCTTATTTAATAACTAGAGCTAAAGAGGTTTAATCATCATATATATTTGTTTGGGCTTGTGCTGTGTGAACCTTAAATGGCAACATGCACTATTTTCACTGGAATCAAGTTTACTACCAAACAGAGTGGCTAGTGTTCGAGTGAGAGCTTGTTATTCCAGATGTTTTGTAAAAACAAAGGCGGTCCTAGAGGGGTTCATCTCAGGGTTGTCTCGACTAAGAGTGCTAGGGATTTTAGGGATTGACATGTTATACAGACGAGCTACTCTAGCAGAGCAAATCTGGAACTTTCATTAAGAATGACCTCATAAGCAGCTAAGTTTTACCCTTGTAGTGCTCACTCAGTATGAATAATATAAAGAAGAAAATGATTCTAGGAAAAGAATTGGCTTTTATGCATCTTTACATTTGCTGAAATGAAGGTTATTCAAAATGAATTATATAATCTTTTTGCTAACACCTCTTGAACCTTTCGTGTTACTGTTTATTGCCTTCTATGTAAAATAAAACAACCATTAAATAATTTCATATGTGTATTAGGCTAAATCTTTCAATGTGAACTTATATTGAAAACCATTTTCTTACAACTGTTAGAACTGGGAGCGACATGGTAGTGTGTTCTCCCTGTGTCCACATGTGTTTCTTCCTGGTGCTACGTTTTCCTGCCACGGTCCAAAAAGTGTCCATAGCTGTGAGTGTGAGAGTGAATGTGGGAGTGTGTGTCACCCTGCGAAGGACTGGCACCCCCTCCAGGGTGTGTTCCTGCCTTGCCCAAAATGACTCTATGTAGGCTCTGGACCCACCACAACCCTGAACTGGATAAGTGGTTACAGATAATGAATGACTGAATGAATGATAGGACAGGACATGAAAGCAATTCTAAAAAAGGGTAAATGGCTGATATATGTTCATTCATTGCAAGGGATCAATTATGAAATTTACATAAACAAGCGCAAGACAAGTACCAGAACTTGGACTGTAATAGCTTAAAATAATGTGCCATAATAAAACTATTTACACAGAAATGTGTACATTATTTTACTAAAATATCTACCCACACCTACAGCGAAAGGTAAAACATGAATGAGTGGCTGCTGTTTGTCCTGTATTTACCATCTTCACATTTGACTTTCCATTTCCACATTAAATGCATCACTAGACGAGGATACCGTTATCAAATTTTCCTTCTCAATTTTTCTTTTCCACCTTAGATGCCATTTTAGGAGACAGCAATTAGTCCTTAATCACAATTTCCATATACAAAACTTTAGCTCCACCTCAAAGTAGTTTATGAGGCAACGTTAGAATTTAAAACAATTAAGTTTTTTAGAAAATGCAGAGGCTTTTTTGGTCCAGTAGAAACTAACATCATCTCTGCTCGCTTTCATAGATGCATCAAGCTGTGTGTGACTGCAATTGTGTTTCATACTTGACAACGCAGGGTGTGGAAAAGCTACTGGGGCTTGGGCAGTGGGCGGGGTCACAGGCTGAAACATAAACAGACTAGTTGCAGACTATAACCTGTTATCTGTTGCTCTGCATACTTATTTGCCCCCCTACAAGACCACCACAGAGTAGCTATGATTTGCACTGCAGTGACACTGATGTGGTGGTGTGCTATAGTGGTGCACTTCTAAGAGTGGATCAGACACTTGTTTTTAAATACTGTGTCCACTTACTGTCCAATCATATCTGCTCTATATTGGTCTTTTGTATGTGTGTATATATATATATATATATATATATATATATATATATATATATATATATATATATATATATATATAAAATATATACGTACAAATAGATGATTTAGGCTTTTATAAGATGATTGTTTTGACATGTTTCTTTCTTTGTCATTGACCAGAGATGTGAAAAATGCTCCAATGTGGCCATTTACATATATAAAAGCCCTCTTTATGCGGTCAAAATGGTGGGATGATATGAAAATTATGTATTTGAGAAATTGTAAAAGCAGCGAGAGATCTGAGAGTATGGCAGCAGTGCAACACAGTGAATAAAATGGTAGGAACAAAGCTCAGATCACCGCTTTTGAAGGTGGTAATGCCTCCAAGCTACTCTAGCAAAGATGCTTAAAAGGAAGCGAAGCACAAGGCAAATCTCTAACCATGGTGTTAGGAGATGGGGGGTGGGGCTTAATGCAGCATAGGTCATTTTTAAGAAGCTTTTTATTAATTGCATGTTATGCAATAGCTTAGGATTAGTTTGAGATCTGACTTCTCTGTTTTATCTGAGCCAATCTCACAATTTCTTCTGCAGGAGCGAAAACATACTGCTGCTGTTAGACCATGCAGTAAAAAGATGAAGCTATGAATAAATAAATTACCTCCGAAAATGCATTTCAGACTTTTCTTCCAGTGTCTTGTTCCCTTGCTTGGTCACTAAAGCTACTCAATGAGATGGAACAACGTCTCTTGACAAGTGCAGACTTTTTTTTTATTATGCTAAATAATATGAACCCTGACCACAAAGAGACCTTAGATTTGTTGGTATTAAAGTAGAGAAAAATACTTCACAATACATGGCTCAGCTTTCAAGTGGCATTTCACCCTTTTAATATGTTATTTGGCTCAGAAAGCATCATTGTCTCTTTCACCTTAATTTTTGTATGTGTCCACAGGTGTGAGAGTTTGGGTGAGTGTGTGATGCCCTACCTGTATTGTGCTCAATGATTCCAGTTCAAGGCCATGTAGGCAATTTTGGAAAACTACTGTTCTCACAGCAAAACAAACTCCCCCCCACAATTCTGTTCATTCAGGTGCTCTGCATCTTTTAAGGCGGAGTGGTATGTTTGAGTAAGAAACTGATTGTAGCTTGTTTGTGCTTAAAGATGTACCTGTATCTGTAAGTTTTTAGTCACTTTTTGAATTACAAAAGTATCTCAAACTATCGGTCTCCCAAATTTGGAGTTCCACCTTAAGTAAAACATGTGCAGCGTAATGCAGCAAAAAGAACTCAATATTACCCACCTATGGAGCAACTCTTCTCAACATTCTGAAGTTTCTTCACTGTCTAAATGCTTCCAGATGCTATTTCTCAGCCGTGCCTAAGAAAGAAAGAGGGAAAGCCAGAGTCACTTCACATAAAGATGCTTAGTTTCTTTCCCATTTACCAAGCCAGGGCTGCGTACAAACATCTGGGCTTTTTCCACTGCGCCAACAGTGAGGAAATATTGTCTGATTTTGATTAAAATCATGTTTAATACCACCTTTAAGCTCTGGATCCACTGCGATCCTCATCAGGATCCTTGATTTCAGACAAAGCACCCTGGGAGCTGAGGGACAAATTTGTGGTTGGAACATCATATTATTCAACCCTAGTAAAAACTGTAAAGTCAACTGTTAACCAAAAGTACAGTACTGAAAATGAAGGTGGCATACTGATGTGACCAGTATGACCAGTAAGTGTTCCTTAAAGAATCTTAAAGACTGCTTTAAGAACTCAATGGAGTTTACACAGTTAGAGACTAAACATCATGTTCAGTTTTGAAGCTGATCCTTTATGTTAAGAGAAACCTTGTGATATTTATGGGGTTGGTTTCGAAAACCACTATGAGCACAGCAAGGCAGAAATGACTCTCTGGTGTGACCTTCCAGGAGTGCTTAGTACACACGTAACAGTCCATGGAGGTTGGGCCCTGCCAGCTATGATATAGTTTCTGGAACTGAGGGAAATGTCTTTCGGAGAATAGGAGCACTGGGGTCTAGGCAACCACTCCGTGACATTCAAAGGGCACCTGCGTCCTGCCACGCTGCTTAAATAAGAGTCCAGATCAAGGAGGCTTTGAAACAGCAGGAGCACCAAGATAGACAGATTAGGAAAGAGACATCTGAGAGCACTTCAGCATTCACCAATTCAAATGATGGCATTTAGGCAGAATGCTCTTTGATGTCTCTCTTTTTACTTTGGAAAAACAGCTGAATGATTTTAATAGTCATGTCCCATTCATTAAGTATACACAGCATCCAAAATGTTTTTCTAAAATAAAGGGGGCATTGTGAGAATTACTGTAAAATGATGGTCAAGTTTGAGCAGTAGTGCAACAGTTCTCCAGAATGTAGTTAAATATAGTCGGATGCTTTGTTGCTGCCAGAAAAGAGAAAGATCATTAACGTCATGCTACTGTACAATGTGGTGGTGTGATGCAGTATTTTTTTTTTTTAGCATTACACTAGACTACATGTAACAACTGGTATCCAATCCTCATTCATACCAAATATTTAACCTAGATTGAATTGATATTAATTAACATAATCCTAAAACATAATGCTCAAGATAGCATTTTCAGATCAGTCTGTTCCCACACAGCCCATATCAGCAAGGAGCTGGTTTAGTGTAATTGTGAAACAAATTTAGAAATGTTTATCAGGTTTCCACCAACATAAATTCATTCCCAAACCAGAAAAGTTGTTTGGAAACAAAGGTCCTGGACGGGATCATTACAGCATCTTGTATTGTCCTCAATGGCAAGCTGGCTAAAAGACCAGAGAACGAGACAGGTCTTTGTATGTCTGCATTATGAAATGGGAAATTGGAAAAAAGGGGAAACAATCCTGAATTGGAAAGAAAACTAGGCAATAAAAGGAAATAATAATAAAATAAATGTGGGGAAAATGAGACATCTGTATGTTTTCTCTGGCTGTGGTCAGTGCAACTTGAGGCAACTTGGACATTTTCCTACTCTGTTCTCACTGCTCACAAGCTCAGCAGGATGGCTCAGAACCTGGTATAAACAGCAGATTAACCATGACCCTTTCCTGACTCTGGCTCTATCTCTGGTGCTGGTTTCAGCCACAGCAACATGGGAGCCAAGCACCGCCCCCCAACCACCCCCCTGCAACACCGCCCACTGATGATGTTTCCTTGGTTCCCATCAAAACTGGCAGAAATGTGGCCATATTGCTGGATAGCACAAATGTTCCAGGAATCCAAAATGGAACCGGTTCAAGAAATAGAGCTTTTTTGTTGGAAAAGAGCTAAGTTGATGTCATACATGCTTTATTACAATAACATTCATTCATTATCTGTAACTGCTTATCCAGTTCAGGGTCGCGGTGCGTCCAGAGCCTACCTGGAATCATTGGGCGCAAGGCGGGAATACACCCTGGAGGGGGCGCCAGTCCTTCATAGGGCAACACAGACACACACACATTCACACCTACGGACAATTTTGAGTTGCCAATCCACCTACCAACGTGTGTTTTTGGACTGTGGGAGGAAACCCACGCGGACACGGGGAGAACACACCAACTCCTCACAGACAGTCACCCGGAGCAGGAATCGAACCCACAACTTCCAGGTCCCTGGAGCTGTGTGACTGTGACACTACCTGCTGCACCACCGTGCCGCCCCACATTTGAAATTAAAGAACACAAATATGAAGTTAGGAATACAGGTAATGTTTAAAAAATACAATAGCAAAGTCAAATATAAAGAAAATATCTATATCTTTGAAAGGGTTAATTTGTGGAATATTTCATTCATCCATTTATTCATTGTCTGTAACCGCGTATCCAGTTCAGGGTCACGGTAGGTCCGGAGCTTACCCGGAATCACTGCACGCAAGGCAGAAACACACCCTGGAGGGGGTACCAGTCCTTCACAGGGCAACACACACACACACACACAACTCACACACTCACACCTATGCATACCTTTTGAGTCGCCAAAAAGGAGGAAACCCAAGCAGACACGGGGAGAACACACTAAACTCCTCACATACAGTCACCCTTTTGACTTGAACCCACAACCTGGAGCTGTGTGACTGTGCCACTTTGCTGCCCTTGTAGAGTATTTGTGATGAGGAAATAAGAATGTAAAGCTCACATTGCACATGAGCTGAACACATTGCAAACTGAGCCAATATTATTATCATTATTATTATTTTAATGTGTGGTATGTTGAATTATTTTTTGTTGTTGTTCTTGTTCCCAACCAAACAAACTAACTAATTTGCCATTAGCAGGATTCGTACAATGTGTGTGAAATGTTATTGACACTTTTAAAACGTGTACAATATATTTTAGTGGACCCTAAGCCTTAGCCTTAAACATTAAAACCTTAAACCTAACTATAAACCTAACTCTTTGCTCTGAAGTCTCATAAGCAACAGGATTGCCTTTGCCTAGCATGGCAAAAAATAATCTTTACCACGAATTTACTGCACAGTTTATGTAATTCTCCTTCCACTGTATTAGAGAGAGGTTGTGTGGATTTACTGAAACCACCAATGGATGGAAGCTCGGTGGCATACCAGGTAGTGTTGCAGTCACACAGCTCCAGGGACCTGGAGATTGTGGGTTTAAGTGTGACTGTCTGTGAGGAGTTTGGTGTGTTCTCCCCTGTTTGAATTACAACAAAAATTCATTTGTAAATCAAGTTGTTTATTTTTGTAGCATTTTCAGTAATGCAGTTAGCTGTCTCCCGAGTTTGGATCTGAAACAGCAAAAATAATTTAATATTACAAACATATCGAGCAGGAATAGAGCAATATCCTCATCTTGATTGTGCTTTTCAACATTTGGGGTTCTCTCTGTTGTCTAAAAAAGATGCCTCTGCCATGAGCAGAGAGAGAGAGAGGATAAAGCCTAGCATACCGGAATGAGAATGAGATTGTTTTTTTACACAGTTTTTTTACACTGGGGCATCATAAACCCCTCAGACTGGTTTCCAGCATGTAAACAGACTGGAGAGCTAGCAAATGGTAAGGATACATCTTCTGAATTTTATAAAAAAAAAAAGTATTTTTAAGTCATGAACGTTTCCTTTAAAACATATTTGTGAGAGTATCTGTTCAGTAAACACTTTAAGTGCAGTGTCGCTCTTACATTCTTTTTGCGGCCAAAATGCCGCAGTTTATAGTATACCAAAAATTGCAAACAAATATACTTTGTATAGCTTTCATTTCATATTCATAAACATGTAGAAGTGTATACTCAATGTATAGTGCAGTATTTGGGTATAAAATGAATATCACTGCTTACACAGTGGCCACAGCAATGGTTAGCTTTTGGCATGGTAAACTTTTGACAATGCAGCCAAAAGCAGTGCAGTTTAACACACTGTTTAACATAAGAAATAGGGTTATATGTATGTTCATAGGTAAATTATATTTTCTCTCCCTTTGGCCTAAAATGACTGATTTAACTATGTTTTGTGAGTGAGCTAGTTTGCTATAAGCTAAAAAACCCATATCCTAGCACTTAAACAGCCACTTATGGTAGAGCAACACAACAGAAGAATATTTTCAGACTTTTATAAGCTTTAAACTATCTCAGTAAATCAGAAGCCCTCACCTTAATTCCATGAAAAAGGCACATGTACTGGTCAACCCACAATAACCCAAATCAAATGTTGGGTAATATAGAGACAGAAACCAAGAAATGACAGAACTGACTCGCAACAAAAACAGCATTACAAAAGCTCAAAATGCTGCTGTTTCTAACCTCTTGAAGTTATATGAACCCTATGTATATAGCTATTAAAGATAAAAATACACAATAAAGAATTATTTAAGCTTTTTAGTTTATATTTGTTGATCTAATGCATTATTATTTGATGTGAAACCTACAAAAACCTTGAAAACCTATAAATCAATAATAGGAATATGTTTTTGCTGATGACTCATAGTTTTCTGCCCAGAGACGGCGTGAGATGACGTCATTTGAGTCAAAACGAAACTGAAAGTAAACGCCGTCTTTCTTGTTCCTTCGCAGCGTCTTTATTTCTGATTTTAGCGTATATCATTAGAATCTTTCTTGACGAACATGACACACAAATTTTGAAGGAGCACCTTGATATTTAGGTGGTTTTTCTCACTGGATTACTCCCAGAGGCTTCACAGCACCGCGATAAGAGCGCTATTTTTAGAAACGGTAGGATCTGCGCTTTCTAACGGTATACGGAGCTCACAGACACATGCAGACATTCAAGACTTACAAAGCTGATTATATAAGGTGTGTTTCTAGTTAGGTTCATTAAGTTAAGGACTAGGGTTAGGGTTAGCATAAAGGTTAGGGATGGGTGTTAGTGATATCATTACACAAACAAAATATCCTGTCATTCTTAAACTTTTGGACCTTAAGGTTAGTGTTAGGTTTAAGGGTGATTTTTTCCAATGCAAGGACATGTGTCACAAGACAACGTTTATATCCATAATGGGTAAATTGAACATTGCACACATTGTAAAAATCCAAGGAATGGTCTTTCAGTCAACTGTGTATGATTTCACTGTGGTTCCAGGTTGGGGAATTAGCTAAAACCAATAATGAGTCACAACAATGGCAACATTTGGCAAGAAAATTTGTCTTTAACCTTCAGATTCAGTTCTGGCTCATCCTTGATTGATTTTGACTCTCATTGTCTTTCTCACATATGCAAATTCCTCATTGATCTGCTGGTTTCTACAGATCAATTAAATTAATCAACAAAACACTATCTGATTAGGTTAAGATGCTAATAACCCATTTGACTAAGCCACTTGAACACGTGGCCTGGCAGTTCCTGAGTTGTGTCCAGTCTAAATTATTCCAAATTGCCATAGTGTTCTAAGTGAATTTTCCTTTTTCTATCATAATAACCTCTTGAAGATACAACATCTAATGACTGAATTCAGCTACTTTAATGTGTACTCATTGTGTAAACACAGCTTAAAATGTAATGAAATGCTCTGGTGCAACTGCAAATGAGCCTATGGTAATTGCCCAATGCCGAGCATTGGCTATAGGGGTATAAGGAAACAACCAGCATTTGACAATGTTTGAGTCAGTATTCAATACATTTGGGAAGAGTTGGAGTGGTGTCTGATATAGAACAAATCATCCAACAGCAGTACCTGACCATACTATTTCTCCTGGGGTTGACTACTATCAAAAATATTCCAACATTTACTTTAAAGTTGAAGCTCTTCCTGCTGAAAAGTAATACAAACTACATATTAGTATTGGACTTTTGTCTATATAATGTATAAACTTTGACATCACTGTCACAACATATATATTATAAGGAAAAATATAGTTTAGAGAAAGAATTTCAGACGATTTGCTTGGTCCCACCCACATTACCATACAATTCACAACAAAAATAAAAACAAATAACGTCTGAAATTATATGGATAGTGTCAGCGCCGTGTGTGTGTGTGTGTTTTTATGCTTGTGTGTGTGTGGTTTGGGGGAGTGGGGGTAGTGTTTTTAACACAAATGTTTGTACTTAATAATATAGGAGTGTGTCCTACAGCATGTTAGGTGAGAGTGGGCCTTGATTCAGTTGACACAAAAAGAATAAAAATATTGTGCCCTAATTTTGATAGGCTGTGCTTTGCTGCAGACAACATAGTAAAAAGTAAACAGCCACTGTATATATACATCTACTTTTAGAAGTGTATTAATCAGATAATTAAAAACAACAAAAGAGTTGCAGGTTTACACTGTATACTGGAATACTATAAATTAAACCTGCACAACTGTATATTTTAATAAAAGTAGCATTTTGGGGCGGCACGGTGGCGCAGCAGGTAGTGTCACACGGCTCCAGGGACCTGGAGGTTGTGGGTTCGATTCCCGCTCCGGGTGAGTCTGTGAGGAGTTGGTGTGTTCTCCCCGTGTCCGTCTGGGTTTCCTCCGGGTGCTCCGGTTTCCTCCAGCGGTCCAAAAACACACGTTGGTAGGTGGATTGGTGACTCCAAAGTGTGTGTGTGTGCGGGCTCTGGACCCACTGTGACCCTGAATTGGATAAGCGGTTACAGATAATGAATGCAGTTTTTTGAACAAATAAATACGTAGCCTATTAATAAAATTTTGCCAGAGGAATGCTGAATGCAGTGTGCGGTTCTTGTATTTTTTGCGATTTTAAAGGCTCATAATTGCAAATATTTGGAATGAATTTGTTATTTATTATTTAGCAACAGTTTTTGCGCAGGGATTTTTTTAGAAGTGCAAAATTTTTAGCAGTGCATTCAGCAGAGAGAGGGCTGTGAGCTTTTTAAATTATGCATATTTTGTTGTATTCCGCTGTCTTTTGATGAATTAGCATATTATTGTAGCAGTTCCCACACCCCACCTCCCCATAAACCCCAAATGCCCACCCATTGCAAAAATTCTGTTGACGGCCCTGGCAGTTTGGTCTCAATGTGAATTTGTACGTATGATTTTAAGATCACTCCCAGGATTCATACTAACTGTTGGTGGTTAATTCATTAAATGTTAAAACCTATTAACAAATGTGTGACGAAGCCCACAGGCTTAAGGATGACTGATGGACAAGACAATGTAAGGTCAGGATCTGGTAAGATCTGAGGTTTAACAGCATAGATAGATGTGTATTCAGTTTTTGACAAACAACAAGTGACTGTTGCCCTTTCTATCTATGTGTTATGACTGATTATTAACTACAACCAAGGGCGGCATGGTGGCGCAGTAGGTAGTGTTGCAATCACACAGCTCCAGGGACCTGGAGTTTGTGGGTTCGAGTCCTGTTCCGGGTGACTGTCTGTGAGGAGTTTGGTGTGTTCTCCCATGTCCGTGTGGGTTTCCTCCCACAGTCCAAAAACACACATTGGTAGGAATCAAAAGTGTCCATAGGTGTGAGTGACTGTGTTAGTGTGTGTTGCCCTGTGAAGGACTGGTGCCCCCTCCAGGGTGCCTCATTGTGCCTTGCTCCCAATGATTCCAGGTAGGCTCTGGACCCACCATGACCCTGAACTGGATAAGTGGTTACAGATAATGAATGAATAAACTACAGTCAGTGATTTAACAACAAACATTTAATTAATATTAACACACAGATTTTAAAACATTTATTAACCTTTATAAGTGTAGTCTTATTCTAAAATGGTACCTTTGTTTCTAATCCTAATCATAACCCTAAAAATACATATCATAGCATAAAAATGTGAATATCTTGGGTGCTTCTTTTCATTGTATGTGTACTTATATTACATTTTGTCCCCCTGATCCTGACTTACTATCCATTGCTGAAAGCATCTAATTTAGAATGCTGGGTCCTGCAACTAGCCCAACCATCCTCTGCTAGCAGCACGTCTCCCAATAACACATCAGATGGCTTTCATAACACCAACTGCACAACAAACACAGTGAACTCAAATCTCAAAAATATTATTTAGAATTAATTGTGTATTCACTGTGACCCTGAATGGTTACAGATAATGAATGAATTAATGAACAATTTTGTATTTATTATCCCAGTTCAATTTTTGACACTATGAAAATGGAAATAAAGCATGAGAATTCAATTATGTGGAAATATATGTAAACCCCATACATAAACCCCATATGTAAACCCCATAGTTACAAAATGATATGCCCATTTGAATTGATGTCAGCATTCAACCAAACACAAAATTATGTATTCCTAATAAAGAGGTGAATTGACAACATTCAATAACCATACATAAACAGGAGTTCTTAGGGCCAAAGCTTATTTAAGATGGACTGAGGAGAAGTGGATAAGTGTCCTGTGGCCTGACAAATCAAAGTTTGGAATCCTTGTTGGAATGCTGTGTCCTCCAGGCTAAATAGGAGAAGGACCACGTGCCTTGATATAAGAGTACAATTTAAAGCCAGTATCTGTGATGGTACGGGGGTGCATTAGTGCACATGGCACAGCACCATTAATACTGAACAATATATACAGGGTTTGGATCAACATACTGCCCTCCAGACAATGTCTTTTTCTGGAAAGGCATTGCATATTTTAGTAAGACAAAGGGAATCCACATTCTGCATGGATTGAAACACAACTGCCTTGTTGTAAATGAGAGGTGCTAAACCATTTCAGACCCATCTAAAATATATGCATATAGACCTGAAATAATGAGCAGCTGAAATCAAATATCAACCACCAATGAGTACATATTTCACTTTCAAACAAATTGGTCTCAGTTCCCAAATGATCCAATGTTTTTGAAATAAGGAGTGATGCCACAGAGTCACAGAAAAACAAATTTATCTGCAAATCATTTAAACCCTTGAAAATAACACAGACAACATTTCAAATGTTGAGAAAGTTTATTTATTTATTTAAAAAAAGAATTGTGGACATTTTGCTCAGTACGCCATCTATTCTGGGAATGGTATTTGTATGCCACTTGTTATTTCTGTTCTGATTTCTTGCAGATCCTTAGAGATTTTGTAATTTTATTTTGTACACTTGTACACTATTAAACATGATGGTGCTAAAAAAGGTTATTAGAGTTGTTTTTAGTTTGTTTACACTGTACAGTGCATGCCATCTAACAATTCGGGGAATCTGAGCAAAGATCCATAAGTACAGGACAAACCTGGAATCCCTAACTGAATTCTAATGACCTTCAATCCCTCAAACACCACTGCATTAAAAAAGCAGTAGATTCTGTGATGGATATCTTTGGCTCCAGAATACTATGAGAAATGACATCTATCAACACAATTCTGTACTACTTGCAGAGGAAGCCTGATGCCAACAATGTCCAGAAACACTGCCAAATTCTCTGGGCTAAAGCTCATCTGCAATGGAGATAATCTGTTAGATTGTTTATAAAGCTTACTCAGTAAAATAAGGCAAATCATCAGATGTTGTATTGTTTTCAGTTTAACAAAGCTCAAACAGAATTTGCTAATCACTGCTTTCTGGTTGTATTAGCATTTCACATAGTGTGTCAACTTTTGTACAAAACCCGGTTTTGGAACTGAGGTTTGTCAGTGACCAGAATAATAAAGCACATTTGATAAATAGTGCAGTCAGCTGTTGATTTGTGTTGTGTTGGATTACTGCAGTGGTTCTCAAACTTTCTCTATCATTTCCATGTTTCCATGCCCCACCTGTACTATATCGACCCAGAAAATGGTAATACATGCAAGTTTACAATTTTCAAATGTAAGTAACATCAACTTCTATAACTAAATCAGTAGCTTAACTTTATAACACCAGATATAACATTAACATCAATGTACCAAAATAGGAAAAAGGTTTCTCGCTTTTCAATCTGTGTAAAAATAAGCAAAGAAATGTGCAAATGCGTAGGACTAACAGGAAAATAGTGATTGCAGAGCTTGTGTACTGACAACAACAACAACAGCAATAAACATAAAGGAAAACATAAGAATGTGAGATAATTTAATTTACTCCCTGGAATTTTCTTGTGACGTTTAACTCTAAAGACTTTGTGTGCATGCAAGCGCAGCCTGGTAGTTTCCATAATCCTTTGACTCCTATTCTCTGTTATGGAAACATAGAATGTGACTCATGCCTGTGTTAGCCAGCACTGCAAGCAGTAATTGAGGGGGCCATTCTACCACCCAGAGAGCAAAACCAACTCTACTGTCTGATCCACTTGTATCAGCACAACACAACACAACATATACATTATTTTGCCCAAAGCATTCACTCACCCAAATCATTAAATTCAGGTGTTCCAATCACTTCCTTGGCCACAGGTGTATAAACCCTAGCACCTAGGCATGTAAACAGCTACTACAAAAATTTGTGAAAGGATGGCTCACTCTCAGGAGCTCAGTGAATTCCATCGTGGATGCCCCTTGTGCAACAAGTCCAGTCATAAAATTTCCTCACTAGTAAATATACCACAGCCAACTGTCAGTGGTATTAAAAATTGGGAATGACACCAAGTCAGCAACAGCTGTAGGCCATGTAAAATAACAGAGCGTTGTACGTGGATGCTGAGGCATATACTGCGCAGAGGTTTCCAAACTTCATGTGGCCTTCAGATTAGCTCAAACAGTGTGTGGAGAGTTTCATTAAATGGGTTTCCATGGCTGATCAGCTGCACCCAAGCCTTACATCACCAAGCCCAATGCAAATTCTTAGATGCAATGGTGCAAAGCATGCAGACACTGGACTCTAGAGCAGTGGAGATGTGTTCTCTGTAGTGATGTATCACACTTCTCCATCTGGCAATCCGATGGATGAGTCTGAGAATGGTTGCCAGGAGAATGGTACTTGCCTGACTACATTGTGCCAAGTGTAAAGGTTGGTGGATGGGGGATTATGGTGTGGGGTCGTTTTTGAGGAGTCGGTCTTGGCTCCTTAGTTCCAATGAAAGGCACTCTTAATGCTTCAGCATACCAAGAGATTTTGAACAATTTCATGCTCCCAGTTTTGTGGGAACAGTTTGGAAATGGCCCCTTCATGTTACAACATGTTGCACAAACTAAGGTCCATAAATACATAGATGAGCGAGTTTGGTGTGGAAGAAACTGAATGGCCTGCACCTCACCTCAGACCTGAGTCCTGACCTCAACCTGATAGAACACCTTTAATATGAATTAGAGCGGAGACTGTGAGACAGGCCTTCTCTTCCAACATCAATGTCTGACCTCACAGATGCACTCTTGGAAGAATGGTCAAAAATAAACACACCCTTAACCTTGTGTAAAGCCTTCCTCAAAGATTTTAAGCTGTTATAGCTCATATCATATTAAAACCTACAGATAATGAATGGAATATCGTATTTATCATAAAGTATTGAATACTTTATTTTACTTTATTTTGCATTTAGTTATCCTTTATTAAAAACCTATGCAACTATGTGATTAATTGTGTTTAACAATTAACTATACAATTAACTATGTGATTATTAAAATTTTGATACTAAACTGTATAATTACCAAAACTGGTATAATTACAATAAAGTTGGACAGAAATCATTTGAATTGTTATGATATCCAAAATTTCCTGGATGAAAATATTTTACTGCTTTGTTTGCTTCCATGTACACTTCAGAATAAGAGTGTAAACATATCAGTTTGCAAGAGTTAAATCAGTGTTTTGTTTACACCATATTTGCATAGAATCTGAAAAAGAGGTCTCTGTTGTTGGCAGAATATTAGCAGATTTAGTTGTGTGGAAGGTGTGCCGCTAATGAATGTGGTTGTTTAACAAATAAGAGCCTCTCTGTCTCTTGATTGTTTCACATACCATGTAGGACTGGAAGTGAACCGCAGTAATGGGAGAACTAGGACAGGATCGTCATGGCCGCTGGCATGTCGTTAAATGGTCAGTGACTATAGATGGAGCATTATGCGTCTGCTGCCAGGTCATATTAGTAAACCTGGCAGACGTGGACAGAGATCGCACCCAGACGGCAAGGTAATGACTCCAGAGAAGCCGGAGCTGCTAGACTCCCCCAGTCAGGTGTCTCACAGATGATGGACAGAGTGATACAGAGAAAGACTTACATTCTTCTCCTCTGCCATGAGAAACCAAGAGTCAAATAATTGAATGGTACTCTGACTGACACTAATTACTGCTCTATTATCCATGTTGGAAGAAAAAGCGATGGTGTAAGGGCCTGAAACAGCCGCCGTGTTCACCTCAAAAGACTTTTAATAACGCAATCAAAACCTTATTTTTTTCCAGTCCCTTATCCCTTTTTTATATTTTTATTTATTTATTTATTTTTAACAAGGACAAGGGAAAGTAAGTTATTAACACTGGTGGCAGAAGCCAGTTTGCAGCCAGTTGCGTCAGTGTTTATCTCCCTCGCTGCTCCCAGTTAATTGGAGGGCTCTCTCTGTCAGTAACAGGCCAGTCCACCTTATTCTGATGGACTAATCAGCCGGAATAGGTAGTGGAGATGGAGGGATGATTGAGTTCCTGCATTGAGGGGGATAAAAAAAATAATAAAAACTATCAAGGTTACACGCCCATTTAGAAGAGAAACCGAAGCCTCATGAATACTAACGGCAGAGCTCCTGTCCTGTTATAGAGGCTTGGTTCATTTTGAGGTCATTTTGAGGTTCTGTCCCAGAACAGATTTCACTTACATTAGCGCTGGAGTGCGGTTTAGTGAGAGAGTCGTGGCCCTGATTTAAAAATAAAGACCCCAACAGTAAGCCCATATGTTAGTCACACCTGGCCTACAATGATCCGTTCTAGGGCATCTTATTCAGCCGTAACACACTCAGTTTCTTGTTTCTTCATACACTTTCCAATTTATCATATAGCTGCATTTTGTAGTTTTCTACAATTACAGGCAGTTACTCTGCATACATTTCAATGTCCTTCAATAAGCAGGACCACCACAGAGGTTTGATTTGGGTGGTGGATTATTCTCAATGCTGCAGTTGCGTTGATTTGGTACTACTGTGTATGAGGGTGGATCAGACACAGCAGAGCTGCTGAAGTTTTTAAAGCCCTCATTGTCATTGCTGGACTAGACATCTAGCCAACAGCATCCTGTGTGTCCTTCCTAGATGCAGACCTAGATGACTACTGACACAAACTATGCAGCAACAGATGAGCTATTGTGTCAATGAGGTAGGTGTGTCTAAGAGAGTGGACAGTGAATTGCGCTTAAGTTGCTCAAATAGTGACTTCAGATTCGATTTCAAATGACTCAGACTTCACTTGGACTTGAGATTTGGGACTCATGAACAATCTTTGCATTTATTATTTTATTAATGTATTTGAAAGAAAATAATTATTATTTTATTAATGTATATCTTTTGTGTTAATTTGGTGACCTGTGTTCATTTCCCTCCCTGCCATGCACAAAGTAGTGCATGTGCGCAGCCACAGATGTCAGCACTGACCATGGTAGTAGTAAGTTCACTTGATGGAGCCTTTGGTATCTTTTGCAGTTAAATTTGGTTATGAAATATAGTTCTTTATTAATAATTATCTGTTAAATTTTGGATTTTAAACAACAATATAGACTATATACTTATTTGTTATAATTTGTTATTTATTGTTATGTAATTTGTTATTTGTTATAATTTGTTATAATTTTCTGGTTCATTTATTCAACTGCTGTGTATTTGTACTATGCTCTCTGCAGGTACTATAATTAAAGGCACTATATTTTTATTCATATTTGGGGTTTATTAAAAAGAAACAGCCGGTTTACCAATATATTTATGTCCACTCAGAGTGGCGTAGCCAAAACTGGTCCAAGGTCCCTTCAGCTAATTCCCTGTGTTCACACACAAAGATGCACACTCTGTGATTATTCCACAGTTCCACGAGTCAAACTTGGAAGCAGAGCGCGAGGCACACAAGGAAACCACCATTTTTTTGTCATTTCCACCAGATGCGATCATACAACTGATCAGTTTTTATACTGTAGTGTGTGCTAAAAATCCACAGTATATTACATGAATGAAACTCATAAGAAATAGACACGACTTGGACTCGTGATGAGAGACTTGAGATGTGACTTGGACTTGCCCCTCAGACTTGACAATTGCAAAAAAAGTTTAGCTCTCCACTCCCAGTGCCATGTGTGTGATCATGTGATTGGTTCATATTGTAACTTGACTGCTTTGAATCATTGTGTTGTCATAGGACTAGATTAAGTTGACTGTAATTAGATTCAATTTGTGAATTGTGTGATAGTTCATTGTGGAATCCTAAAATCCCCCAAACCACTGTTCCTCGCTGCTTGAGTGTCATGGAACTGTGCAGTTGAGCCATGGTTCAGTCCTGGAAGCAAGCCCACTGCTGTGACTGATCCACTTGTATCAATGCAACACACACTAACACAGCACTACCATGTCAGAGTCACTTTAGCGCTCACACTAACACCTATTCTGTGGTGGTCATGTTGAGGTCTTGACCATTAAAGGACGCTGTGAAAGGAAACTAATAAAGTATGCAGAGCAATAGGTGGACTACAGTCTGTCATTGTAGAAGGGCCTGTGTGGTCAACTGATCAAATGGATAATGAGTGGAGAAACTATGAGAAACTATGAAACATTAAAAAAAATAAAAGCACACACATACACAAACACATGCTGGTGTAATACTGTTAAAATACATCCCTGATGGACTACACACAGCAGGGCATTTAATAAGAAGTAATATAAAAAAATATTTAAACATCCTCTTTAATGATGTAGTTGGGGATAAAGCCAATGAAAAATTAATGCCTAATGTTTATGTAAATTTTTATTGCGTGTTTTATTACATATTTTGCATTTGTTTTGTTGTTGTTTTTCTATTTTCAAGAGCACAATGAAAATAAGCCTGCGGGCTTTTTCTGTATCCTTGACTATTTGTGGTTTTTATTATGACATGACATAAATTTTATTTTAAAACCATGAAATGGTTTAATAAAAGGAATTAAATTGCAGCAGGCAGCGTGAAAGCAATCTTCAAACCACTGAGAATAGGTCTAGACTTACAGTACAATTTTGGTACTTTCACAGTAAATGACTGTACATAGCTATAATATGAATGGATGAAGTAGATTAATATGTCTCTAATGGTGTTTATGTAAGTGGTGGAGTCGGTGCATCAATAGGTCATTGTGGGGGAGTTCTAGCTACAATATCTACACTCTCAGAAAAAAAGAGGTACATTATTGTCACTAAAGGTACACACAGTGTAAATAGGCCTTTAATGATACAACAGTGATGTTAAAGTCCAGTTGTGTTCCCTAAAGGTACATTACATTCTGTTCTCTAGAAAGAGATGTGAATATTTGTAATCATTCATTATAAACCTGTTCAAAATTAAAAGAACATTACACAAGTCCTGGAGATGGAACAGGGTTTGTTAAATCAACACAACTTAAAAATGTACAATTATAAAAATATTAATTACAATTATGTTCCCTAATAAAAGGTACAGATAATGTATTCTTGAGGGTACCACCACAGTGACAAAAAGTGAAGTAGATTAATGTCTCTGATAGAAGTCCCTGTTGAAACCCATTGTGGGAGCTGAAATGACAATCAGTCCAGTAAAAAAAGGCAACACTTTCTCATTCACCAACTCGTGAAATTTAGCCACTTGGTCAAGAGCCCCCTGCATGATGTATAGACATGGTGGGGGGCCCCATAGCATCATATTTGCACAGCGCTATGTTCAATGATTGTTCAAACTGAAAATAATTAAGTCCACATGAAAATAATTAAGTCCAAGTATTGGTCCACCCTCCCTAATGATTACTGAAGCTGGCATGGGTGGTCCAAAAATCATACCCCCCACCCAAATAGTTTTTAAAGGTTGATCATGATAACCTCTACTCTGGAAAAAGTAGATCTCAAGCCCAAAATGTGTGATCAAGAGAGATGATGTGATAGAGTGTGTCTCTGATGTTGTTTAAATAAGAGGTGGAGTCAGTGAATCATTATATTGTTGGAGTTGTGATGGAGCTACAGGGTTCATAATATGAAACTAAGGTGTGGTTAATGTTGCTGGTGTTTATATAAGAGGAAGAACCGGTGAATCAGTAGAAGAGTTGTGGGAGGAGCTATAGCTACAGAGTAAATCTGAAGGTTATTGTTGCTGATGTCTCAGTTCTTGTTGGGAAAGAGTGGTAAGGCCAAGGTAGAGGACTATACACCCATTGAAACACTTCATGAATGCCTTGTGAATCACTGGCAAATGGCAGCGCAAGTGATCAAATAAAGCTACACTTCCAAAATTCCTTAAAAAAAGAAAAAAAACCATGTAACCAATATGCATGTAAAAATAACCACTGAACAATTTTAGCTTAATTTAGTTTAAATTAATGATGCCCCTTTACTTCATTTCAAGTATAAAAATCACTAGTAATATGCTGATGTCTCAGTATTTAATTATTAAATTTTCAGTTTAACCTTAAATTGTAACATTTTGTCACCTGACACTACTGAAAGATTTAAAGTGGAGCTGGAAGTTTTGAACAAGAAGCTGCAAAATAAGTAGCTGATTTTAGGAGTGGGTGATTATCCAGGATTGTCAAACACTTTTGAAGGTGTACAATGCCATATGTGATTCACACTGACTCCATTTTAGGACTTTGAAGCTGAAGTGGAAGCAGGAAGCATCTAAGCAAAGTGGACAAATTAAATTAGTAATGAGTAATTGATCTGATCCAATACTCAGTCCTCCATCAGACATTGTTTTTAATAGGTTTTTAAAACACGTTTTGTCCACACCAGTATCACTGGGATGACTCCATTGTGGAGGGGTAGCTATAGTTTATATGAGTAACCAGCTTGCAATTATTGGTCAGCACTACAGTAGTGTTTTTACTTCTCTTTCTTAGAAATAGCTCTGTCCATACAGAAGTATTTTATGACAGCTGTACTCTGCATTCAGAACTGAATGCTCCCTTGATGATTCATCACTGCCACGCTTCAGGGGTCTGTTCATAGCCTTCTATAAGCTCCACAAAGGCAGCTCCTCCTACACTAATGCTGCTAATTACAAGAACAGGTTGCAAACAGTGCCATAATCTGCACTCCAGTTGCCGGCCAAGTTGCCAGCTGCCAGACGAGAAGGCTGGAAATGGAACCTGCAGATTATTAAGGAGGAGGAATGAAAAGATAATAAGGACACAACTCAGAGAATGGAATGGAGGCAGGCTGCCGCAGACCAATGCTGCCTGCCCACACAGTCCTCCAGACTATCATTACAGGCCTAATGAAGTGATAAAGCAAAGTACACCACCATGCAAAAAAAAAAAAAATCCCACACACAGCTCTGCATTCAGACTCAATGTTTCCTGGAATAACTGCGTAAAAGGGAAATTTTTGCCGTAATTTGGCTTGCCAAATTGCCATTCCTGTCGGATAATTTTTAAAATTTGTTTTACTGTAACTTGTGGAACTTGTAGTTTTACATTGACTCATTTAGGAAAGGGTCCTGGTTTAGAGTTGTTGTTTATTTCCATTTCTAATATTAGTATTATTAGTAGTACTGGAGGGTGGTAATAACACACATTTACTCCATTACATTTACTTCAGTAAATTTTTGGATACATTTTCCATAAATGAGTAGTTTTAATGCAGCATACTTTTGCCTTTTACTTGAATGTATTTGTGAAGAAGAAGTGGTACTTTTACTTTGTTACATTAAGCTACATTCTACTCACTCTTCGCTACTTATTTTATAGATACGTCCAATGCACAGTCTCTTTGTTTTATTGTGTTTTATTGAGACTTCCAACAGAGGCTCTGTCACATGACTGTGTCTCACCAATCAAATTAGCGATGTTTGACTCCGTTTCACCAATCAAACAGAGCTTAAGAGCCAGCTGTTAAAGTTCTGGCTCTGAATTTGTTCACTGCTGTTTTTGTGTATTATTTTTATTATTTGAGTATTTTTTTCCCTTAGTACATTTTACGCTTACTCAAGTAATTAATTAGGTAAATACCTTTTACTTTTACTTGAATTATAATGGTCTACAGTAAAAATACCCTTACTTGAGAACATATTTTGACTACTCTACCCACCTCTGATTAGTACTAGCTTTTTTTCATGTTTTGCATTAACACCAATTTACAAATGTAAAACCACATCAGTCAAAATCAAGCAAAATGCACACCTATTTGTTAATTTTAAATATTACTAAATTACCAAAAGCCTTAGATGTATGCAGTTCAAACTGCCTAAGTTGCCCTATAGTGCATATTTATTAATGAGCCTTGTGGAATATGGAACGGAAGAATTATTGTAGCATACAGTCCTTGCAAATGGGATGTTATATTATGGTTATAGCACATGGTCTGTCCTGACATTCATTCTCTGGAAGGTGAAAGCCAATCTGATGCATGTTACTGGACTGCTCAGGCCATGTTAATGAAGATAATGAGGCCAACAGAAGAGCAAGAGCGAAAGTAAATGTGAAAGTAATGTGTTAGTTGGGTTGTTTAACAAATGAGTGAAAGCATTTACTTGGTTCTCTGCGCTGTTTATTAGAAGGAACCCTTCTTAGTGGATTTTAGCACATTTATAGAGTGTATTGGCTATTGGTCTCAGTAGAGCTGGATGGGGGTAGGGGTTGGGTGGTGTGTGGTTAGTGCATCATCCAGTCCATCTCCCCTAAGTAAATTGAGAGCCTCTGGTACTGTTTAGAACTTCACAGGGGGCCCATTCCTGGCTGTAAACACTATTTAAATGTCAGGCTACCATTAACACTTTCATTTCAGCCCAGTGAACAGGGAAGATTGTCACCAAGCTCAGGGCTTCTCCTCTGGCATGGCGTATGAAAGGTTACCAGCACTGGAATTGAGGCAGGTTCATCAGCCTCCAGTTACAGTTTTTATTACAAATTTAGTATTGCCAAATTTTTGTTACTGTCTAAAAAGAAACCACCTAGGTTTAGATTTAGGGTAGGGTTCCATTCTTTTTCACATTGTTTAATATTCGCAGATGCATGCATTAGGTGTACAAATGAGCTGTGTCTAACACATAATTTTACTTACAAATTCAAACATTCCAGTTTTTTTTGTAATTTGTTGGTGACTGTTGCAGCATTAAAAATGACAATTGTGATTTTATTAAATAAATAAATCAGACATGGGGAGAACACACCAACTCCTCACAGACATTCACCCGGAGCAGGAATTGAACCCACAACCTCCAGGCCCCTGGAGCTGTGTGACTGCATCACTACCTGCTGCACCACCATGCTGCCTAGCTCAGAAAATTTACTACTTAATTAAGGATTTTGTTCATAGCTAAAAATCTGAACTTTTCATGTAAAAATGACATGATGTTTTACAGTTTTCATAATTATGACCCAATGAAATTTTTTTTGCTAAAAAATAAGCTACACATACACTGCAGTTGATTACATCTTTAAGGGAACATGTGGTTGACTGCGTTCCCTCCCTTTTTTTCCAGGGAGGAAATTTTTCTTAAATTTGTTTTTTGAGAAATCCATGTAAATAAAGCACAGTTTCAGCTGTTTACCGGATGTAAGCAAAGGCTATACAAAGGCGTGAGCAATTTGGATTTTATTTTAAAAAAAGGGCAAAGCGGAAATGAGAAAAACATGCTGAGACCAAACCTGAGATATACTCCGAAGCCCAGAAGGACTAAATCTAGTGGCAAAACAGAAACAAAGTGAGAATTTTGTAAATGTGAAGACAATGTAGAAGAAAAAGCTCAGCTGAAGGAAAAAACATACAGCACCGCACTTCCTTTACCTTCTTTACCAAGAACAGAACAAATAATTCTTCCCGCTTGCCATTTTCAAACTTATTTACATTACAAATAAAATGTAATTGTATAACACTTTTTACAACCTGATGGTGTCACAAAGCAGCATTACAGATTAAATTAAATAAATAAATAAATAATCCATCCATTATCTGTAACCTCTTATCCAAGTCAGGGTCGCGGGGGGTCCAGAGCCTACCTGGAATCATCGGGCGCAAGGCGGGAATACACCCTGGAGGGGACGCCAGTCCTTCACAGGGCTAAATAAATAAATAAATAAATAAATGTATATAATCTCTCCCAGGTGTTGTCCGAAGACAACAGTGGCAGGAAAAATTCCCTCAAACCTGAAAGAAGAACCCTTGGAAAGAACAAAGGCTCACAAGAGGGACCCAACCACCTCTGGTCAAACAAGGTAAAAACAATAGAGATTTTATTTAAAACTGCAGGGTAAAATCAGCCTTTGAGTCTATGTAGATTGTGGAAGTCTTTAGTAAACGTCTGTGTTGAATCAGTCCCATCAAAAATCAAGGAGTTGTTGCATGGTGACAACAGGGGCCACAGATGTGGCCTGAAGGTATGAAGTGAGGCAGATACTGGGAATGGAGGGCAGATAACTGTTCTGAAGGCAGGGAGCAGGGGCCTCTGGCAGCCAGTCTTCCATCATTGTCCCCTGGACCGGAGGGCAGTCATTAACTCAAAGGGAGTAGAAAGTTGGCGTTAATTTAGTTTGCATTTCTTGCCAGAGAATATTGACAATAGCCTAATAAAAAGGATTGAACCAGTTGGTGCAGTGGGACAAAAGGAGCAGTGGGACAAAAGCACCAGCATCACAATTTACAATAATTCTGTATATCAGTGAACTACACTAGACAATGAGTCTACAGTGAGCTACACTAAACAAGTATGCTTTCAGCCGAGACTGTGTCTCATTAACTAGAAGCTTATTTCAGATTTAGGTGTTTTTTTTTTTTTTATGAGAAAGCTCTTATCCCCCTGCTGAAATCTTCTGAATTCTTGGAACTAGTAGAAAGCCAGAGGCCTGTGACCTAAGTGGATGTGATGGCATATAATAGGAAGAAAGTTATTGCAAGTAGTCATGGGCAAGACCATGAAGGGCTTTGTATCTCAATGAAGGAATTTTATAATCAATACAAAATTTAATTGGAATCTAGTCCAATGTTGATATGGGCTGATATGATCAAATATTCTGTTTGTTTTTTTTTTGTTAGAACCCTGGCTGCAGTAACATCCTGACAACAGTGTGTTACTATAATCTAACCAGGCACTACTTTTTCTGCACCATGAAGGGCTAGGGCATTTTTTAATTTACAGATAGTTTCAAGATTGAGGAAATCTATTCTAGTAATGTTACCTATGTGTTCGTCAAATGATAGATCTTGATTGTCACTCTTGGACTGAGAACTATGCTCAACAGATGAGCTACTCTCTCTGATTTTATATCTACATGATGAACCAATGAGGTTGGTGTGTCTAACATTATGTACAGTGATTGTACATAGTGTTTAAAAACTCAAGCAACACTGCTGTGTCTGATCCAATCCTACCAGCGCAACACACACTAACGCATCACAAATCATCCCTGCTCTGTGGTGGTCCTGTGGGGGTCATTGAAGAGCAGTGTGCAATGGGGATAAAAAGCATTCACCTACCAACACCCAGAGAAAACCCATGCAGACATGGGAAGAATTCGCCAAACTTCTCAGAGCATCCCCTGAGGGGGGCACTGAACCCAGAACCCCCGGAAGCTGGTGCAGTGTAACAGTGACACTACCTGCAGTACCTCCTTGCTACCAGTTTATTTAATACTGCATTAACAGAGACACAATATAAAATTACATCTGCCTTTCCGTTTCACTTGAGAATATGGTAATGATCATCTAATAAAAAATGTCAGTTTTATATTAATAAAATTAATGGTGCAGCTAAACAGACTTAGCATTGTGTGCTTGGAAATGGAGGTGGATATGGATTTGGCAATTATTGAGTGAGATATACTGTGCTGCATTGAAATTACAGAAAATGAATACACTTAAGAAAGAGAAAATTATAGCTTGCCACTTTAGCTTTAAGATTGTAGATCATGCTGATAGTGCTCTGTGACTCTCCTAGTCTCAGCCAGCTGGCAGAGTGTAAAGATAGTCAATGGGAAGTCACCCATGAAGTCTGTTGGTTCAAGATTTAACACATTGACATACAGGCAAATTTACAATTTGGGACTGGCCCAGGACATGATCAACAAACCAGGTGTAGAAAGCAAAGTTGTTAAGACCAGCCCTGGGTAAAGAAGACATGGATATTAAAGTAATTTACTGGCAGCAACTTCTCCAGCATAGAAATATTTATTTGCCACTCTTTCAACATATTTGTATATTAGTATTCTCAAAATAAATTTTACTGTGGTTCTGTTGAGTTTTAGTGTTGTATATTTATTTTTATACATATACAAAATTGCGAGTTTTGACAAAAGAACAGCAATAAATTAGGTTGGAATTAGTTACATATTTGCCAGCTTCTTATATGTTGTCCATTTTAATATATGTATTAATTACTACACAAGGGTGGCACAGTGGCGCTGCAGGTAGTGTCGCAGTCACACAGCTCCAGGAACCTGGAGGTTGTGTGTTCTAGTCCTGCTCCGGGTGACTGTCTGTGAGGAGTTTGGTGTGTTCTGCGTGGGTTTCCTCCGGGTGCTCCAGTTTTCTCCCACAGTCCAAAAACACTTGTTGGTAGGTGGATTGGTGACTCAAAAGTGTCCATAGGTGTGAATGTGTGTGAGTGTGTGTTGCCCTGTGAAGGACTGGCACCCCCTCCAGGGTGTATTTCTGCCTTGCACCCAATGATTCCAGGTAGTTTCTGGACCCACCGCAACCCTGAACTGGATACGTGGTTACAGATAATGAATGAATGAATGAATTACTACACAGAAAACATTATGGCTGCTGTCCAAATAAATACATATATCTCCAAAATAGTCACTTTACAGGATAATAGGTGAATAGCTGAATTTTCTATTGAGTTTTAGTTAAAGATTACCACCAGTTGGTGAACATAAAGTTACTGTAAATCATAATTAATAACTAAGTAGAAATTTTACTAATACCTGTGCTGCACCTTTCGTAGTACATGTACTAATTTTGGGGGCACTTGTTGATTTGTTGACTGATTCTGCTCCAATCTTAATCTATTTTCAAGTTACATAAAACTACAAGTGCATAAAAGTCTGAAGATTCCTCAATTAGCAAAGTAAACATTTTATAAGTATGCACTTTGTAAGAAGTGTGAAATAATACCCGTGTTATTAAACATTAAGCATTTATACCACAACAAGTAACCTCTAGTAATATATGTTGCACATTAATTACAAAATATTACAATTACACAGGCAACTGCATTTTTGTGGATTTGAACACAACAGCTGTCCTTCAAGTTTGAATGTTTTATGATAAATGGACCAATAGAAATGCTCTAAAATAACTTCGAATAGAATGTTGTTTTTACATTGACTTCCAAGGAAGGTTAATAAGATTTTTTCATTCTCTTGCTATTAGGCATGTTTTTGTTTGGACAGCAACGATATGTTCTCTTGGCTGATTTTCTAAAACGTAATCCTGCAAATACCTAAAAATCTCTACTCCCACTGTGACAATCAATGAAAAAAATGTATACAGTTGTAATGACCCTGTTATACATATGTAACTACATACATTGCTTCAACTATAAGAATTAAGTTGTGTAATGGCATGAATCTGTTACACATTGGAGTTTGCATAAGCTCTGCTACTATTCTCCATCTGTAATGGTGAACACACCACCAGTAATTACATTAGTGTTAATGCTAATTACACAGTTATTACAATACTGTACATAGTGAGATCTGTTTTAAACAGAACATAGGCTTCGACAACCACCCAAATTCCAAACTAACATCATTCTAACAAATGGCAGTTCAGTACAAACTTTTAAATTTTTTTTAATTGCCTGATATTGGAGTAAATAGTAGGAGAAAATACAGCCGTGTTTTTAGAGACAGCCATGTTCATAAATGTCCATCTTTGTGGAATGTGAACTCAACTCCTGTTGAATATGGGACAGACTGCTGGATGTAGATTGCTGTCGACAAGCCAACAAGATTATGGGATGTGCCGTCTCAAGGCCCAGAGGCATAGCGCGGAGAACAAATGCTTCCAGCTCAGTGGAAATGAGACGAACGCAGCCCAAAGCAATGGGAAGTAATTTGTACCTGCTATTTTGGGTTTTTCACACTTGGATGGCGAAAATGCTCTGGCAGATGGGATAAACTAATGACACTTCATTACACGACCCAGCTTACTGCAAACTGCTGCCTATTATTGAAAGTACAAGTACATGATGTGTGCAACAAGCACAAAAACACAAACAGGGATTGCTTTTGGCATTTGCCAGCTCAGTTAATCATTCTGAGTATAGTATCATATTGCAGTGCACGTAATACATGCTCATGTACATGTAATACATAAGACATAAGGTGAATGATTTGCTCCCAATTTGTATTGTCTTAAAATACTGTTACACATTACCCACTAATGCAAGAGTCATTTAACTCAAGGGCATAGAATTAGCATAGAATGAGCTGACATGCCCCACCAATATCCAGCGATTATTGAATTGTCTCAACCAATAATTTGAAAGGCTGTGCCTTTCCCTGCTGCCATGTGAGTCTCCATGTGTAGTTTGGGTGTCAAAATGGAGTGATGATGGCAGCAAAAAAGGTGGACATGAGCTATTTCTCAAAGAAACATGTAAGACGCTTGAAGTCAAATTCACTAATGAAATGAGTCCACCATAATAACAGCAAACTCATCTGTAGCTATGAATAACATGGTTTGGAAATTGACTGCACAACAAACTGCCAGTTGTCATTTCTTTTACATTTTGGTTTTATCACGGAGTAAAATTTACACTACACATATGAATACTGGGAATTGGCTTTAGTAAAACAAATGCAAATTTATTTTAAGGGCAGGCTCATGAAGTTATGTATATTTATCCATCCATCCATCCATTATCTGTAACCGCTTTTCCAATTTAGGGTCGCGGGGGGTCCAGAGCCTACCTGGAATCATCGGGCGCAAGGCGGGAATACACCCTGGAGGGGACGCCAGTCCTTCACAGGGCAACACAGACACACACACATTCACTCACACACACGGACACTTTCGAGTCGCCAATCCACCTGCAACGTGTGTTTTTGGACTGTGGGAGGAATCCGGAGCTGTATATTTATCTTAAAGTCTTAATTTAATGACCAGTTTATTGGCCAGTTTTTTTCTTATATAGTGAGTAGCACTGTTGGACAAGTTCAGCAAACAATGTATTTTTTCTTAAACATTTTTGGGCGCTTTTGAATAAATGCTTGCTGTGGACAAATCTGAATCCAATTTTGTATGATTTTCATGTTCCCCACTTTCCTTTCCTTTTGCATTTAACTCAGACACCTTTAAATACGACTCTAAAAAGACAAGGGTAAAATGTGCAAGAACAAATGGAGCCAATTCACTCAAGCTCAGGACATCCCTTTAATATCCAGCTCAAGTTGCAGGATGACCTTGTTTCAGTTCATCTCTTTGAAATGTGGCTGCAGTCAGTACTCTATTATTAAAGACTCATAGCACAATGAAAGTTAAGGTGTTGGGTTAATTTTGCCACAGAAAAGTTAGGTCATGATGTTTGACTGTTGCCTTGAGGCATTTCAGAAAAAATAAAAAACTTTAAACAAAAGAACATATGGCTGCAGTTGGATCAAATCCTCACAGATTTTCAATAGATCTTTTTTATAAAAGTGAATTGAACAGAATATGGATCACAGTATTTTTGTATCATATCAATTGGTCCCATCATTAAGACATTCACACAGTGCAAACTGAAGCTGGAATTTGTGTCGAAATATGTCACACATATCACTGAGAAATTACAACATTCAAACATGCGCCCGTCTCCTGACTGCTAGAACATCTAGACCTTTCAGACAAATGGTTTAATTAGGCAGAATCTGAGGGGCCCTTCCATGGGTGAACATCCAGCCCATGATCGAGCTGAGGCAATTCTCCAGTGTGAATGGATTACAACCTTTAGAAAAAAAAGGCTGGGGTTAGGGTAGGATTAAGGATGATTTTACAAACTGGGAAAGTGTTCTTTTAGTCAAATATGTACAAATTCACATTAAAGAGATGAGTTTGCTTTGTCATTGACATATAACCAATGCAATAGAAAATGGCTTTGGGCTCATGTTGCAATTTCGTCAGGGTAGGAGTGGATTTTCTTTTTATTTCTTTAATTGTAAGTTAAATACCTGCTTTTCCAGTTGATTTTGAGGTAATGGTGTTTTAATTGAAATAATTGTGTTTGTTATTATTTGGTTATTAGCCATAATGAATGTTTCTAAAAAGAAGAAAAAGATTTGTTTTTCCGTTTGAGGGAAAAAACTAAATTTCACAGATAACAAACTCTGCAGCAGCAGCTGAGCTACTGTCTCTGACTTTACATCTATAAGGTGGATCAGAAATGTAGGATTGGACAATGAATGGAAAAAGGTAAATATCCAACAGCACTGCGGTGTCTTATCCACAAGTACCAGCACAACACACACCAATGGCACTTTTCCACTGCATGGCACCTACTCTGCTCCACTCTCCTTGCTTTGGGCAAGGAGCACAATCACAGCTCCTTTCTGAAATGTAACTGTTGGACCTGCAAAACCCCATCACTAACAGGGTGATGATATCAACATCAGTGATAGCGTTAATTGTTATATACTCATGTATTGACATGTTGTTTTTTACTACCAGTTTTTTCAGTACAGTTTTTTTCATTTCTTGTTGCAGTGTCCAGTTCTCACTGGAACATTTTGTTGGCCACCAGTCCAATGAGTGTTCAAATTGCTTCAAAGGAGCATTACACACTTTTACAATTGCTGTTGTGAGTCAGATAAAAACAAATGTGATCTCAGCTGTAGCTTGAAGATTTTATAAAGGGCTAGTTTGTGCTGGTTTCTGCTTTTTAGTCATGAGTGATAAGTCTCTCTGGCCAATCAGCGCTAAGCAAAGGTTTACATACCATGGTATAGCTCCTACTTGTTTCACTTGGAACCCAGTTGCAGGTAAAAAATTGCCTAATTGAAAAGCAAAAAGGGTGAATAGAGCCAAGTCAAGCTGAGTAGGTACTATACAATGGAAAAACACTACAACACACTACCACGCCAGTGTCACTGCAGCACTGAGAATAAGCCACCACCCAAATCAAATCTGCTTTGTGAGGGTTCTGACTAATGAAGAACAGAGTGAAAGGGGCTAGTAAAGCATGCAGAGCAACAGAAGGAGAAAGTGCACATGTATGGTCCATGGAACTGCTAAAAAGGATAATGAATACAGAAAAATACTATTTTAATACTGTGGATGATTGGTTTAAAAGTGTCTTAATACGAATATGAAAGACAGCTGAGCTTTTACTTTGGACTCTGATAAAAATGTATTAATTTGTGTTAATTAATAATACATATAAAAGTATAATCCAGAATTTTATGATTAGATGGTCTGTCTCAATTGTTTTGTGCATGTAGTGTAGCTCAGAATGAAGAGCAACCCAATATATTTAGCAGGAGCATATCCAGACCAACTTACAGTTCTAATGCTACCGATGCAGTCGATTGCAGTGTTACGAGTTTTGCCGAAGGACTCTCACTGCTTTAGCATGGAGTGCTTACCCACATGGGGAATTGAACCCTGGTCATCATCTATACTACAATAAACACACTGGCTACAATACAAGCTTTTCCCCATGTGTCAGAGTGCAGTAGGTGTGGAGGTTGCTATTCTTTATTCCAGGGTCTGCACTGAATGAATAATACAAAACAAGGGCTGAAATGAACGCAACCCTGCTGTCAGAGTCAGAGTTGTGAGGAGAATTGTGCTCCCCCTCTGCACCTCCCCAACCTTCCTGCATTTGCTCTGGGAAATGTCCTTGTATGTATACCTTGTAAATGTGTGTGTGTGTGTGTGGTGGGGGGTGGGAGTGGAGGTCCCAGCAACATCCCACCAGCACCTGGAAATGGAATAACAAATGGCTCAAACCGAGCTTTTTTTTTCTTTTCTTTCCTCTGGATTTCTTTTCCTCTCTCTTTTTTTCTGCAGTTGTGGGCACAACATGGTCAGGTGGTCTCCTGTGGCGACCCTCTACCCCCCGCGGGACCACGTGTTGCCTTCTCCTCTTTCGGTGAAATTTACTGAAGCAATAAATCTGGAGCGCTCGTGGGGAAAAGCCGTGCCTTCCCAGAGGAGAGGAGAAGAGTAGATGGAAGAGAGTGGGAGGGGGAAGGAGCACCCAAAAAATAAAAAAATAATAAAATAAATTCCAAACAAACCTTTCTACAGGTTGTGCCAACTCAGGAACAAAGTCCACTCAATCTGAAGTCCTTTCTTAGAGTCTACCCTCTTAAAAACAAGTGCTTCTAAATTGAACTGTTTTTGCAGGATGTGGCTTTGTATACATTCAACAAAAAGATAATACATGGGATTTGTAGTACTCTTGAAAGTCAAGGATTTTTTTCACATGAACTTCTGGATACTGAGCATGAAATAAATTAGCCTTAAAAATTCCCTTAACCATAACCTTAAACCTAAACCTCACCCAAACTGTATCTCTAACCCAAACCTTGAAATTCCACACTGCAATAACACATTTAAGGGAGGTAGCACCCACAGAACTTCAAAAGACCACTGCTTTTTATTTTACTAACTGCTGTTGTTAGTCAGATAATTAAAAAAAATTAACTGATCTCTACTATAGCGGGAAGATTTTACAAATTGCTGGATGTCTGATTTCATTGTGATTGAAGAGACTGGCCAATTAGAACTGCAAGGTTTACATATCACATTTATTTCCTACTTGGCTCACTTGGAACCACCAAGCAGGAGTAAAAATATACCCGGTTCCAGGTACCAAACAAACAGACAAAAAAAAAAAAAAAATAAAAATCTGGTAGAGTAGTAGTGTAGGGATCATGAAATGAAAAAGCAGAATAGAAATTCATATTGAGACCAAGCTGGCAGTGCAGTGTGTATAAGAATACATAAAACCTTCATAAGCATGTCATGACAACTGTTATAAATCCATCATGCCATTATCTTTGAATGCTGCTTTTGTGAGCATTGATGTCAAGTTCATAAACACCTGTAGATTATTACAGTAAAATAATGCTGTTGTTACAACACTTAACATATATGATTGTGGGGAACTTCAGTTCTCTCTGGCTTGTTTATGTTCTGAAGATGTGTCATTTAAATTGTAAGGGTATGTTTGTTGTGGAGAAACACGACTGTTGTTTGTATGTGTAAGTTTAACTTCTCTGTAAATTTTTATTCGCAATTTGAATTACCACAAATACTCATTTATAACTGAAATTGGTTAGTTTTGGAGTATATTCTTTGTTTACTTTCATGCCATTAATAGTCTCCCAAATTTAGAGTGGTTTGGAAACAACAGAAGTAAGTAAATACCCACCTGGGAATAAAACAAAAGCCTCATCTCTTTTCATGAGTTTCAATGTTTGAAGGGTTCTTTGCCAGCAGAGAGAGCACAGGTGATCATGCCTCTTTGCTTTTTTTTCTCTGTACTGACCCCAGGGTTTTTTAAACACATTAGGTAAGGATGGTAAGGAAATATGTTCAGAAATTTGATTACAATTGTGAATGTTGCCTTTAAGGGACATAAAAGTCACTGCTCTTCAACCAGTCTGACATGGCAAGCTATTTCTGAGTATCGGAATTATGTCACTGTAACACACAGAGAGAAAATGGCGATGTCATTTCATCTCAGAAAGTGTCACAACAACGTAATGTCAAGAAGAAATCAATGTCACCTGATATAAATATGTGTAAAAGTGTAGTGGAATCAGCCTCTATGAATGTCAGTTGTTATGAGGAGCTGAAGGTCCTGTAGCTTTCCTCTAGCCTTGTGAACTATGGCATCTAGTTACCAAAGAATTTCACTTTAACAATTATATCATTAAAAAGCATCAGAAGTCCGTTCACTGGTGTGGGTGGTCAAAAACACACCTCAATTTCATGAATACCTGCACTGCTTGGGTGAGTTAGGTTCCTGAAGACTCATCCAGAGTCTTTAAAGAAGGAAACAACTCACAAAGACATGGCAAGACAGGCATGGCAAATTAACAATCCAACACCATTGGAGCATGCAGCCGTAAATTATTTTTATTATTCTGACAGAGACTAAACCTGGGCCTGCTGCTGAATTCCTAATGCAGCAAATAGCTTCTGCTGTCAACCTAGAGCTGTGCAAAATAACAGTGTCATCATTATAGAGGTAAATTAAGTCACAATATGCTGTTTTGATTTTTATAATGGTGTCACCAACATTCTGAAATGTACTGTGTGTCCAGACATTTGCAGACAGTAAATGATAATTATTAAATTCAGTTCCTGTAATGTGGACCCATTGTGGACATGCACATGTAATTGTAACTGCTTGATTCATCTCCAAACAAATAAACACAATTAATCACACTGGAGCCAAATGTAAAACTGCTCAAGACCAAATGTAGGCTAGAGTGGTCTAAACCTCTCAGCCCTGAGTAGAACTGCATTCTCTAGTGTGATGAAGCACCATCCAATACCTTTGGGATGACTTGAATTTCCGTTTGGGATCCTGAACTAATCATCCAACACCAAGACCTGACCTCATTAATGCTTCGAATGCTATCAGGTTCTCAAAGCAATCTAGTACAAAGCCTTCCCAGAAAAGTAGAAGCAGTTGCATAATTAGTTATTCCGTGCATACCCCCACAACCAATCATCGTTCTTCACTGCACTCACTGTTTACATTTTGGTAGATCAGGGATTTTCTGTAGATCTTTTTTCAAAGCAACTAACATTTATTCCCGGCAACACAAACCTCTTAATAGCATACTACTGTTTAAACGTAAATAAATCTGGCATTGGTCTATTTGCCTTTTTCACACATCTATTTTAAAATAAAATATTTCATTAAATATTCAGAATGAGGATAAATACCATTTCTCCATTTTGCTTGGGGGTAGGGATCTCACTTCTTGTAAACCCACCAATGTCAGTATTTTCTCTATGATAAAAACTTACTATCTTACTTTAATGTAGTTTCAATGTATTATGACCCTTGTCTTGGTAGGTAGCTAGTTAATTGCCAATTCCACCTTAAATGGTGAATCAATTACATCAGTGTGTCTGATGGTACAGCAACACTGGAAATAAACTGCAGAATAAGAAGCTGAATACAGTTCCAAGGATAACATTCAAAAACAAGGGGTAGGGGTAAACATAAGAAATGTGATTCACCTTTAAAGTAGAACAGCAGCAGCAGTGATAACTACATGATCTGGGTTGCAGTATGACTTAATACCTGCACAAGGGGGCATATGTGTACATGTCCATAATGTGTTTGTTTGCCTGTTAAGTTTTTTTTTTTAAATCCTGCTATAGATGCAAGAGAGGGAAATCAAAGGGAAACTGTCCTGCTGGGTCCTGGTGCCACATCTGTTTTCGAATAACACTTAAGGGTTTGTGTGTATCACTCTGTATTGGTTGCATTTTAGAAACTGCTATATGTTATGAGAGGATAAATCAGCAGACATTTCCTAAATTCATATTGACTCATTTGCTACAAAAGTTTCTATTCTGCTGTTTTTCCCCCAACAGTGTGGTTGCTATGGACAGAATGATCCTTTTTTTCATTTTTGTTTTAATTTTTTCTGTAATGCATTAACAAGATTTGCACTGTCATTTCTTTATTAGTGTCCTGCTGCTGTTGATCTACAATAGAGAATTTCAGCATCCATCTATCTATTCATACACCCACCACCCACTTTCATTCATCCATCATTAATAAATTTGTACATACATTCATTTGTTTGTTTGTTCATTCATTAATCCATCCATCCATCCCTTTATTCATCACCCATACACCCACCCATTCATTCTTTCATTGATCCATCGGTTCATCCATCCACCCATGCATCCTTCAATTTGTTTATTCATTCATTTATGCATGCATCCTTCCACCAACCCATCCATTCGTTCATTTATCCATCCATTCATCATTCCACACACATGCATTAATTAATGAACCCAGTTAATTTATTAATCCATTCATTCACCTATAATCTATAATCACCTATTCATCTATCTACCCAACTAAGCATTTATTTATTCATCCATTCATCCATCTATCCACACACCCATGTATTAATTCACTGACTATTCATTCATCCATCCACACATGCAATATTTCATTCACACATTCATTCATTTATCCTTACCATTCATCCTTCTACTCACCTATGCATTCATAATTTCACACATCGTTTAAGTTATTGATTCATTCACCCATTCATCCATGCATACACCCATCCATTGATTCCTTCACTGAATACAATCCATCCGTCCACCCATGTATTAATTAGTTGATACATCCATTCATACATCCACATATGCATTAATTCTTTCTTCCATTTATTCATCCATACACATACCCATTAATTCATCCTTCCACCCAACCATGTATTAATTAATTCACATATTCATTCACACACCCATGTATTCCTTTATGGATCCATCTATCCAATCACCCATGAATCAATTCATTCACCCATTCATTTATACACTTTCTGTAGCCTCTGAAAACATTTTGTTGTTCTGCTCTTTGCTGATCCAAAACTAATCATACTTGCCTCAACAGTGCTTATGAAAATACCACTTCTGAAGTTCTGAACCCAGCTCAAACGGGACCCAAATTTTCAACAAATCTCATCCTCAGTTTGCTTTCCCCATTACTTAAATGTGCTCATTGTGTTGCAGAGCTTTTTGCCACATTTCCCCGGAGCTGCAGGGGGCAGGCCCAGAGGAAAGCTGCAGTAATAAGTGTTGGATACACAGCCATCTCTACTTTCTCCCGAGGGCCCACACATTCCAGGGATTACTCTTATTACCAGCCATTCTCTCAATAGGGACCCCGGCAGCCTAATGAAATATTCAAATGGATAGAGGGATAAAGCTCTCCATTACTGAATTAAATTTTCAAAATGTTTGTGGGGGCCTGTGTGTGTGTGTGTGTGTGTGTGCATCCAAGTTAGATTGAGCGAGTCAGAGTGTGCAGCAATTACAGGCATTATAAGCCTACCACTCGTCTTTTGTTTTTCAGATGAATTGCTGAGTGATAGCGCTTATTAAACAAGCAATTGATTTAAGCTGCCATAAACCGTTTGCAAGAGATCACTCTCCTGGACACACTTAGCTACAGGAATAACTGATTCAGGGTATTTGCAGTATTTTTAGGGTCTACAATGAATTTTTAAGGTATTTTACGGTATCTTTACAGCAACTACATGTACATGCAACTTAGTAGATGAACACCTGTCAGGAACGCGAAGGGCGGACTGTCGGAGGCTGACGCACTTGCTAAAACACAGAATACTTTATTTAAACAAAAGATAAAAAAACAACGACAGGCAGACTTGGACAGAAAGATTTAAACAGAGACCCAGACTAAAGAGACAGATACCGAATAAACCTAAACAGAGGGAACTAGACAGACAGAGATAAACCTTGACAAAGGTTAAACAGAGACCTGAACAGAGAGAGCTAATAGACTACAGACAGAAACCACAAAAGTACACAAAGCACAGGAAAGGAAAAACTAACAGACCAGAGAAACAAACTAGAGAGGCACAAGAAAGGGGACAGACAGAACGAACCGAAGCAAGGGACAAACAGACTGGACTGAGTAACAAGACTATGGAAGCAAAAAAACGTGACAAGGAATAGGAACAGGAACAGGAACGAGAACAACAACAAATGAGACAAACGAGGAGGCAGAACAAAGGCGGGACTAGAACAACAACAAAACAGAGCCATGTGCTGAAAGAACACATGGCCGAGAAAACAGACATGACAAGACAAGGGCGTGACAGATGCCCCCCCTGAACGCACAACTCCCGGGGCGCGTACATCTAAAACCCCCAGGAGCTGGCACAGGAGAGGGCATGGAAAACAAGACAAACTAGGACAAGACACGGAACCATTAGGAGACAGGACTCAGGACCAGACAGGAACAGACATAGGAACTGGGGACATGACAGGACCGGATATATGAGACGGGACACAGGACATGACAGGAGACTGACAAAGGGGGGCAACAGGAGACTGAACAGGTGACTGAAAAAAGGGAAAAGGAGACAGGACTTGGGACTGGAAAGGACTCGACAGGACGGGAGTGGACACATGAGACTTGACTGGAGACTAGGGTTGTATATTAGACAGGAACTGTGACAAGACTGGGGACTGAACAGTTTTGGGGACAGAAGACTGGACATGGGCAGGTGACAGGACAGGGGACTGGAATGGAGACAAGACAGGTGACTGAACACTGGACGGATACGGGGACTGGACATGAGGCAGGACAGGTGACAGGACTGGGTGCTGGGAATGGACAGGAGACCGGACTTGAGACAGGACAGAGGGTTGAAACGAGGACTGGACTAGAGACTGGACAGAGGGTTGAAACGGGGACTGGACTGGAGACAAGACAGGAGAAGATCAAATCAAATCAAATTTATTTGTATAGCGCCTTTTACAACTTACGTTGTCACAAAGCAGCTTCACAGTTTCAAAACAGAACATTTAAATCAAAGCCCAATGCAAGCAAGCCGAAGGCGACAGTGGCAAGGAAAAGAGAAATTGTGAGCACATCATCCAGGTTTACCCAGTTTCTCCATGTCCATGAGTTCCTGAAATGACCTTAAACTAGACAGAGGTTAGTTGCCAAAGGCTAAACTGAACAAGTGTGTTTTGAGCCTAGACTTAAACATAGTGACTGTGTCTGTGTCCCGAACAGTAGCTGGAAGATTGTTCCAGAGCTGAGGGGCTTTGTAGGAGAAGGCTTTCCCCCCCGCTGAAGTCTTATGAATTCTGGGTACTAGTAAGAGGCCAGCGCCCTGAGATCTGAGTAATCTTGGTGGTTCATAGTGTGTGATGAGGTCTTGCAAGTATTCAGGGGCGAGACCATGTAAGGATTTATACGTGAGTAAAAGAATTTTGTAATCAATACGGAATATAACTGGAAGCCAGTGAAGGGCCGATAATACTGGGCTGATATGATCAAATTTTCTAGTTTTAGTGAGGACCCTGGCTGCAGCATTTTGAATTAACTGGAGTTTACTCAAGTTTCTGCTGGAGCATCCTGATAAAAGTGCATTGCAATAATCTAATCTTGATGTAATAAAAGCGTGAACTAATTTTTCCGCATCTGGGAGGGATAAGGAATTTCTTAACTTAGCAAGGTTCCGAAGATGTAGGAAAGCTGTTTTAGTAATGTTACATATATGCTGATCAAATGATAGATCTGAATCAATTATAACACCCAGATTGTTAGCTGATGAGCTCGGGAGAACAGGGAAGTCAAAATTATGTATTAAGTCTGATACCTTATTTATAGCAGGTTTTGGACCTAGAAGGAGAACCTCGGTTTTGTCGCTGTTTAGCAGAAGGAAATTGTATGACATCCAATGCTTCACTTCTTTAACACAGTCCTCCATTTTCTTTAGTGTAGGTTTGTCGTCTGGTTTGGCTGATATGTATGACTGTGTGTCATCTGCGTAACTGTGGAAGTTAATGCCATGCCTGCTAATAACTCTGCCCAGCATGTATAATATGAATAGTAAAGGTCCTAAAATGGAGCCTTGGGAAACTCCAAATCTCATTTTTGTATGAGTAGAAGAAACATTATTTACGTTTACAAACTGATAGCGATCTGTGAGGTAAGACTTAAACCATGATAGGGCTGTTCCTGTTATTCCAACCATGTTTTTTAATCTTTCTAGCAGAATAGTATGATCAATTGTATCGAAAGCTGCACTGAGGTCTAGTAGAACTAGCATGGATACGCAGCCTCGATCAGAGGCGAGAAGAAGGTCGTTTGTTATCAGAAGAGACATGTGATATGACAATAGACTGCAACTGGGACTGGACTGGATTAACAGGGGACTGGACAGGACTTGGCAGGGGAACAGGGACCAATACGTTTACAGGGACAGACACAAACACAGTGACAGGGACTGAGACAAAGACAGACACAGGTACAAGGACGAGGACAGAGACAGGAACCAGGACAGGAACAGACTGGGGAACCAAAACAACATCGGGGTGCCCAGGACTGGCCAAAGTCTGTGGGGCTGTCCAAGAAGCCAGCCTGGGCACAGCTCTAGGGATCGGCCCCGAAGTCCTAGGAGCCGACCTACGGACACGACCTGAAGCGGCCGAGGCCACAGTCACGGGTACAGAAGCGGCCAGGGCCACAGTCACAGGGACAGGAGCGGCTGAGGAAGCCGCCTTCACAGGGACAGGAGCGGCTGAGGAAGCTGCCTTCACTTGAACAGGAGCGGCTGGTGCCGCCTTCACTTGAACAGGAGCGGCTGGTGCCGCCCTCCCGGAGACAGGAGCAGCGGGTGCCACCCTCACGGAGACAGGAGCGGCGGGTGCCGCCCTCATGGAGACAGGAGCGGCAGGCGCCGCGTTCACTGAGACAGGGGTGGCTGTGGAAGCCGCCTTTACGGAGACAGGAGTAGCTGGTGCCACGTTCACGGAGACAAGAGCGGTGGGTGCTGTGTTCACAGGGACAGGAGCGGCGGGCACCGCGTTCATGGAGACAGAAGTGGCGGATGCTGCCTTCATGAAGACCTCCAGACACGCCAAGAGGCTTGCAAGCTTCTCCTGGAGGTCAGGAGGGAGTGCAGAGAGGTGCTTGGGAGCTGGGTGCCCAGTGGGGACTTCCACGGAGGCAGAGGGCCCTGCGATGACATCCACGGAGGCAGGGGGCCCTGCGACGACGTCCACGGAGGCAGGGGCTTATGTTGCTCACAGGGCATGTGCTGGAGCTGTAGAGGGTGTTCCCCCAGAGGAGCACCCCTGTTAGCCTCACCTCCGTTGTCCTGAGCTTGGAGGCTAACAGCCCCTACCCTTAACCCCCCCCCAAAAAAATTTCCCCGGACTTGAGGGGGTAATCCTCCATCGAGGGGGTGACTCCAGCACATTTCTTACGCCGATTCCTTCGATTCCCGCTGGAGTACTCACTCGATTCATGAGTCGATCCTTCCTCAACTTGCAGAGACAGACAGACTTGATCACATAACCGACTTGACACGATACAAAGAACGAATGACCGACCAAAGGAAGTGAAGGAAGGGGACTTAAATACAAAACACAGACGAGACGCACCTGAGACAGATAACAAGGGGGCAGGATAACAAATGAGACAAACGAGGAGGCGGAACAAATGCGGGACTCGAACAACAACAAAACAGAGCCAGGTGCTGAAAGAGCACATGGCCAAGAAAACAGACATGACAAGACGAGGGCGTGACAACACCTAGTATTATAGTAGTATATTAGTATAATTTTGAATTGATGTGCTTTTAATTACAACATAAATATTAATTACATTCTTTCAAATGTTTTCCTTTTTTTCTCCCAAAAGAAAGAAGATATATTTTTATACATCTATATAGAATCAACATTTCTGATATCCAAACCGAATGCAGCATTTATACTTCTCTGCTACTCTAATTTGCTGAGGCATTTTATTACAGTCACTGCATGCAGTATTATACTGTACTGTCCAGAATACAGATAAAATCTTACAGTTCCAAGGCGACAACTTTCAAAACAAGGAATATATGTCTTGAATAAATTTGCAGTGTGTTTAGTATCATAGGCTTTTGTTCCCTGAGTAGATTTTAATGCATGTATCATAAAGTGAACAAAACATACTTTTGGGAGTGGGACCACGCCCGAACTCCTCCACTCAGCCCTACATATACCCTACTCACGTCATTTCCACAAACGCTCAAGAGACAGACCTCGACTCAATTACTTCGATATATCAGCTCATGTCTTTGCTGTGGTTTCATTTCTGCGGATTCTCTCCCTCATATTTGGAGTTGCGTTCGGCTATCATCAATTCCACTGAGCCTCATATTTCCTCCTTCTGGCTAAACAGCTATGGGACTGCATTCTATTTGAGGCTGGTTTCAGCCATTCAGTCGCGCCTGCTTCCCGCTCTGACTGCTCTAAACTCAGTAGCACGTTCCGGTCTTTCCCCTTCCAGATCTGTGTGTGGCCTCCGCTCTCTCTCCTGCTTCTCTTTCTACTACACAGCAAATTCACCAGTGTTAAATCAACACTATTAGTGTAATAATTTAACACTAATAGTGTAGATTTAACACTGGAGAATTTGCTGTGTGTAACCGGCCTCCTGAGTGACAACCCCCAGGTCTACCTCCGACACCGGCGCGTGGCTTCTACCCTCTACTTACCTCCATCTCTGGCTACACTGCTACGGGACTGCCTCGTGTTTGGGGAATGCGTATCTGACGTCATCATTGTTTCTACCCCACCACTCTTCTGCTAAAAGCTCTGCAGTGCAGATCCGGCATCTCCTGCTCCTCCTCCCGCTACGAGCAGTGTCCAGAATGGAACCCTGCCTGTACCTCCTCCCACCGGTGCAACCTCGAGTCTCCCATTTCCTATATCTCTTGTGATAACAGCTATGAGACTGCTTCATGTTTAGAGAATGTGATCAGGTGTTGTCATGCCTGCTTCCCCACTGCTAAAACTTTTAAGCGCACCTGCTCCCGTACTGATAGTTCTCCTGTTTCTCTTCCCGCAGTGACATGCGTGAAACCCCTCTCCCATTTCCTCCTCTCCCGCAGAACAGTCTCCGTGTTCCAGTAATGTGCTTCAAAAAGAACGGTCTCCCCTTTGCTACATTGGGAAATGACTTGTAATCTGCTATATTTCAGCACATTACCAGGGTAGGGCTGTCACAATCATGAAATTATAATTGATGATTAATTGTCATACAAGTAATTGTGATTAACAATTTAATTGTCAGTTTTTTTACACCCCCAGTATTTTAATAGATCTGTATGCTTAATGATAGCATAATAATGTACACACACTATTATGATAAAACATCAGTTTATTGAACAGTTTATTGATAAAGATGTAAAAATATCCCTTCACCTGTCTTTAAATTAAAATTGCTTGAAAATGATATTGTACTATGGCATCTGTTATTTAGTGGCTTGGCATATTCCAGACAAGGACTACTAAGGCCACGTTCACACAGCAGGTAAAGAGGCCCAGTCATTGGTGACACACTGATTTGTCGTTAATGTGGCTGTGTGAACAGCACAAATCATATTGAAGCTGAATTTTTCATACCAGATTTGGGCCACTTTCATATGTGGTACTGAAATCAAATCCATGTCCTATTTGGAAATTCGACTCTGTCTGAAAGACCAGGTCGGAATTCATGTGATTTTTACGTCACTCCGGCTGCTTAGGCTAATCTAAGGTCCAAAGCATTTTTTTATTTTAATTTGTGGAATTGACCAGGTCAAAACATTTCTGCTATGTAAAAAATACTGGAAAACAAAAAACCTGTGAAACTCCTGATTTGTATAAAGGGCTCTTTTAATAAAACAAACAAGAGAAGAGCTCTTTTTTAGTAGTTCTATATCAGTTTTATATTATTTATTTCAGTATGAAGCTGTATAAATGTTATTCATGGAAATATTAATTATGTCTGTGCTCGTCTAGTTCTATTTTGAGGCTTGTGTTTGTGAGAGACCAAGGAAAATTGCACTTAGAGTGAAAGAAAAATAAGATTACATTTTAATGTTCTATAGAGTCTTTAATTAATACGCTGTTTTTAACAAAGAATAAAGAGGTTTATTGATATAGTGCTGCGGTAAAACACCAGACTGGTCCCATATTTTCATTTAAAAAAACAAAAGTGCTTTGTATGTAACAGACGGACATTTCTTTGTAGTCAGTACCTGAAGCATCGTTCTTTGCGTGTGTAGGTCAATTTAGGTCATGCCATATATAGACAAAGTGAACAGCAGAACAAAATATCAGATTTGATCACAAAATCAGATTTGATATACTTTTACCTGCTGTTTGAACCCACTAGAGAGCCTCCAAAAGAGCCATATGCTGGAAAGAATCTGTTGATGCTATTGTATTCCCAAGTTCAGCAAACTAGGGTGGTGGATCCGCAGATAATTTCTCAGGTTTGTTGTATTGGCACCTTTTACAGCCGCCTTTTAATAGCAAAAAATTTAATAGCAAAGTTGTGCTACCTTGTGCCACAGAGTGTACTTTTATACTTACAGTTGATTAAATAAAACACATACACTGATAGATGAAGTGTATCAAACAAAATGCTGCTGACAGAAGTACAAGCAGGAGATACATACAGCCTAAATCTCCTTACACATTCATCTCCCCATTTGTTTAGAAATACACGTAATTGATATTCTGTTTGCTGGGATTTAAATAAAATATAATATAATCACTTTTAGTAATCACGGTCACACAATTATATACCATCATCCCACCCTCTACCCCTGCAGCAGCCACCACTCCATGCCTCATACTTTCTAGTCCGCACCCCTCCTGCCCAGTACTCTGGGCACTCGACACAGTCTCCTCACTCTGATTCACTCTCGTAATATCATCCCACCCCTCCCTTTATCATCCCACCCTTTCCCCCTGCAGCAGCTGCTGCTCCATGCCTCAATTTTCAGCTCGCACCTGGTCCACAGGTGCTGCTGCAGGTCTGCCTCCTGCCTCCTGCCTCAATGCAGTCTCCTCACTGCACAGCTTCCTCATCGTAGATTCTTTCTCATCTTTATCATCTCTCCCTCCCCTCATCCTCCCAGCCCCTAAATCAGCAGCTTCACTTTGCAGCGGTGCCACACCCAGCACCTAACTTTATAACTCTCACTTCTCTTTTCAGGTGCTACTGCAGACCCTTGTCCTGACCCCTCTGCTGCTGTGCTTCTCCCACCTTCCAGCTTCCAGTTCATGCTCTCTTTTTTCGGTGCTGCTGTGTACTATCATCCTGGACCCTCCTCTCTGTCACTGTGCTGACACACTCTCCAGCTTACACTCTTACAGCTTACCCTTTGTGGCTGCCCCACACCCCACTTCCTACTTTACAGCACACCCTCTGACCTGATATAGACCATCATCCTAATCCACATCCTAATCCCTTCCCCTTATGGTTTTGCTGCATCTTGCCTCTTCCTTTACAATCCATCCTCTCTTATGCTGTGGACCTTCACCCTTCATCTCAACCCCTCACTCTGAGGATGCATTGCCCCTCCTCCAAATTTGCAGCTTGTGCTCTCTCCTCAGAAGCTTCCGTGGACCCTTGTCCCTATGCCCCTCCACTCAAAAACAAGCAGTGCCCTGCGTCCACTGTATGGTTTGGACTCTCTCCTGCTGGATCTTACATCCTGCTTCACTGCTCGCAGGCCTAGCTTTGTAGCTCACGCTTTCTGCTATCACAGACCTTTGGCACAATCTCTCTCCTTTTGAGCTATGCCCCTCCTAACCTATAATTTTTCAGCCCTCACTCTGTTCCAGATACCGGTGTGGACCTTCGTCCCATCCTCTCTTCTCAGCAGCTATGCTGCTCCCGGCTTCTAACTTTCCAGCTTGTGCCACTGAGGACCTTTGTCCATATCTCTCCTCTAGTGACCGCACCACACCCTGCTTCCTATTGTTTAGTTCACACTGTTTCCTCCAGCTTCTGTGGGACTTCAACCTGACCTCTCCCGCTTGCAACCACACTACTCCTAGCCCCTAATTTCCAGCTCATGCTCTTTCCTCAGGCAAAGACTTGCACCATCCCCCTGCCCGGTACTCCAGGAACCCAACGCCTCCTCATATGAATTTCATCCTCAAATGCTGCCTCTCCTCTGGCACCTGCTTTTCAACATCTAGGCATCTCTGCCATCTTTGAGTCAACATTCTACCTTGCCACCATGCTTGAGCTCCTCGGCACCTTTCAGATTTTGTCTCTTTCAGATCCTTCTGTCTTGCTGTTCCTGTGGTGTTGACCGTCAGTTGCCCTTTTGGGGCTTGTTATTTTGCTTCACCTGTCATCTCTCTAGATCACACTTCCATTTCTCAATTCCCTCTATGCCACTGGAAATGCACCATCATGGCATACATGCCAACTAAGGACATTTCAATTAATTAATGCTGCCCATCTGTAATATTCGACTTTCAGGACCGCTACTAATCCACTTTCCATCTATTGCTGCCAGCCTTGGGCCCCTCACCATTACCCACCATCATCATTTATGTCACTATTATTATTATTATTATTATTATTATTATTACACTGTTGCATAATGAAACAGCTGGTGATTCTTTAAATTTCTATCATTAGTTTGATCACAGTAGGATGGATCACCTTTGAGAGTCTTGGTTCCTCCCAAGGTTTCTTCCACCAGCCTCGAGGGAGATTTTCTTTGCCACTGCCGCCGTCAGCTTGCTCACATTGGGCTTTGATTCAAATCTGTTCTGCACTAATTATGTAAAGCTACTTTGTGTCAACATTTTACAAAGCTACTTTATTACAACAGTTGTAAAAAGCGCTATATAAATAAATTTTTATTTGATTTTCAATGGCACGATTATCTTAGCTGTCTTAAGACCAATGCTGACTCCATCACATTGCAACAACCACTACCCCTTTATCGCTGCAGCACTCTGAGTATGCACTCAGTCATGCAACAGTTTATTAAAGGCAGTCTAAAGTCTTTCATTCACCTACTTACGATCCAGGACACCAACCAAATCCTTGACCACAGTAGCTCAACCTGTCCATTCTATAGCACTAAATGACTAGCATTCCTGAAATTTTGGGGTCCGGCTTCATACACATTCATAAGCCACACTGAACTCCTCTCCCCAAAAAATTATTCAAGTTCACCTCCCCATTTCAGCCTTTACGGGCATGATCTGTGCTAGCAAAGTATACATTAAACATCATTGACTGTGTTTCCCAGAATCATAGTATATGTCCATTATTTATGAATGAATCTATTGTATGTAATCAATGTTTCAGCATGATTATGTCATTATAATGGAGTGTTACTGTACCACTCATGAACATGTCATGAATGTTTCATGGGTATGCAGTTCCTGTAAAGTGCCTCTCCATATTTTCCATACACATACAGCATTGACCAACTGCATTTTTCAATCAAAAGAGAGACTTATTTTAGTACATGCAATACTACTCCTGGTAAGATTACAGGATCACCACATTTAGAGGATATTTGGCTTTGTGTAAAATGCCTCATAATTGTCACCAGTTAAAGGTAGTGCTTACAGACCTTAAAAAGCTGCTGGTTTGGAAAGAAAACAGTGCCCCAGAGGGTTGCAAATTGAAACAATAGATAATAAATTTAATTGATTATATGGGGTCAGGTCAGGTATAGGTCCAGGGGAGATGGCAATCAATAACTCAACAGTCAGTACAGAGCTGAACACTCTTAAAAATAAAGGTGCTACAAGGGTTGTTTGAGTGATGGCATGTGAAGAAACTTTTAAAAGTTTAAAAATCCATCACTCAGTCCTAAGGTTCTTTACACATTTAAACATATGATCAAAAGTGATTTTTCAGCCATTGATCAGAGATCCTTTTTTGCCACCTTTGTACACTAAAATATTGGGTACTATTCCTCTTTACATTCATAGAAAATGTGTTTGGTGATAAAGTCATCTTGCAGGTTGATAATGCAAAATTTGCTAGCGCTGAATATCTCAAGAATTGGATAACAGCTTTGAGGTGTTCTTCCTCACTTGTTGCAGGAAAACTTCAGACTCAAGCATAATCCTTCAATTAACCTTCTTTTAATTGTTTATTTTATTTATTTATTTATTTTGTATAATGATCTTGCAGATTTTCTATAATGGGGAAGTATGCTATTAATTTCAATACTATTTTAAAACATTATATATGATTCATGAAGGCAGTGTTCAGATGGTAAAAATTGTGTTGTGTAATATCTGTAATTTGTTGAATGAAGTAAAAGCCAGATGAACATTTTTTTTAAAACAGTTTGCTAGGTGGCTACCTATTTTTAATTCTGTTTTTTTTTCACCCACACAACAGTTTCTGAAAGTTCTCTCCAGGCACTTAGAGTGTATGTATTTAGTGTAAAAAAGCATCACCAGTGGATTGGAACTTGCTAAGGGACATAACATAACAATGATTCATAATTTATAAATGCTATGAAGATCTTGGCTTCCCCTTTTAATAGTATGTTTAGTCTTTTTTTTAAATCTTATTGCAAAATAATCTAATGAAGCCTATTGTCAAGCTATTCTAAGTTAGAACTGGAATTTATAGGCCACTGTGCTTGCACACAGAGGAATGATTTCTCCACATTTAACCCATTCCTGGGAGCAGTTGGGAGCTATTTGCCTTACTCAATGGCACTTCAGTCATGACCTGCCTACTCTGACGATCAAGCCAGCAACCTTCCGGTTACACGCCAAGTTCCCTAACCACCAATACATGGTTTCACCTTAACAGGCCATTGCTGCCCGTGGAAGGTCTTCCTATAAAATAGAAAAACAAATAAGTAGATGTATGTAATATTTTGATTAATCCAATATCTCCCCATATTTTCACAGCAGTCAATTATATACTGTACAATGTAGAATAAGTTGCAATATAGCCAACGACATGGACTAGAGAAAGAAGTGGTCAATTGACTACAATATTATACCTATAAATAAAATTTGTGGCTATATTGATTTTTTTTTGGCCTGTGAGCCCCTGCCCCAAAATGTGTGCATGGGCTTGATGTTGTGGCATGCTGAGCATCACCGATGGCACATTTTTGAAAGGAATACTCTGAATATGCTGTCGAATATATTATCATTTGTTTTGACTGTTTATGTGACCATATTTGACCACTGAAAACGAGGCAGTGAGACATTTGCCTAATATGGAGTGTAGCAAAGAATCTTTCAGTTGTTAATTTTGGACAGTATTCAGGAGCTGATTTTGATCTAGAGTAAGGCTGAACAATTCCACATGGGAAAATGCTTATTTAGCCCACAATGCTTCCAACTCTTGGGGTTTTTAAATGATTATTATTAAGTAATTACATGTCTTGCAATGCAATCTGAGTTATTTTTAGGTAATAGAAATGTATAATAGAACTTTGCATCATCAGCACATCTTGGATAAGCTTTGATGAAAGTAGAGAAAACACTTTGTGACTTCATGTGCACTCCCTGTGTAATCTGTGTCACTAGTAGCCAGGTAATTTAGGTATCTGTAATAAAATTTCTGGAAAGGAAAAAAGTTCGAGTGAAATGACATGACTCATTTTCAGAGTACCATTTCTAATGAGGCAGAATGCTCTCTGAGGCAGAGGCTTGAAGGAGCAGCAGTTGACATCTGCTTATTTGCCTGTCGCTTTGTTCCAACATGAACTGTGTGGAGCTAAATGAAAGTGTGACCAAATTTTAGCCAATCGGTCACAACAGAAAAGGCATTAATTTACCAGACGCTGCTGTGGGACCCTCACATGGTCAGAAGTCACCGCCCGTTAAATCTAGACCTCAAAAACGTTTTTAAGCAGTGGTAATGAGATCGAGTCGTATCGTCAACGGGGCTAAAAACGTCCTATCAGTGGAAATTGACAGGCCGTTGCTTCACATGAAAGTGAGGCTGGAAATGGTGCTGGGTCTAGCTCTGCAGCATGAAAGCAAATCATATTCTAATGGGATTGCCCACAGAAATCTATTAACCTTGAGTCCACCCATACATTTCACACAGTAGTTAAATGATCAGCTCTGAACTGGGGCTGGTACTCAGCAGACATATAGCCTGCTCTGATCCAAGGGTAGCCTTAATGCTCACTGATGTGGTGCGTAAAACACAGTTACCAATTGACAATGTGTTCACTCATGAGTGCCCTATTAATGATGGCCGAGTGAAGTGTGATTCACAATTTAAAAAAGTTAATTAATTAATTAATTAATTATTTCATTCATTCATTTTCTGTAACCTCTTCATCCTGGTCAGTGTCAGTATCAAAGCACCACCACACCTATGTCAGTGTGTCAATCTATCACAAGGTATCATTCACTCCTCTATTACTCACACCTGCAATCAATCCACATACAAGACCTTCTTGCATTGTGTTGGTAGGTGGACTGGCTGCAGGTGTGATTGAAAAGGTGAGGGAATGATACCCTGTGATGGACTGCCACCCTGTCAGGGGTAGTGGCTGAAGTGATGTTGAAAAAGAGTGAATAAATAAATGAATTAACATTTTTCAAATTATGAATCACACTATAATTAGGCATCATTAATAAGACTTTCACTGTGTCAGCTGGTAAGCTGTGTTTTGTGCATTCAGTGGGAATGAAGGTTACCCATAAGCGGCGCTGACATTTTTTGCAGCAAATACATCATGTTGATGTCATGTTAAAAGCCAGGCTTTTAATTTATTATTATTGTTATTAGTATTTTTATTACAATTAGCAACTATGTCAAAGATTAAAAAAAAGAAGGAAGAAAAAATATATATCCATAAGGAAGTTTCAGAATGCAGTGATGGGTAAAAGGGAATTTTAACTGTTACGTGTAAATTTATTGAGCTACACATACAGAAGTAAGTGTCTCTCAGTATGAAGTCAGGACACCATGTTTTAAAATGCTACGTATCTACATCTTGATGTCTCAATGTGGAGTTGAAGAAATTCCTGCAGTTCCTACAGATTTTACTGTAGGGTTGGAGTGTTGATACTACTGTATTCAATAGTATCCACATAGACAAAAGTAGACCCCTCACTGAAGGTGACCTGCTGCCATCCTGAGTGACTCCATGACAATCTGGAATGACACCAATGTAGTCTTTGGTGATGGTTACAGTATGGTAAGGGAAGTCGTCATAAGTGTCTGCATGCATGCAGTCCTGCGTCATGCAGCTGTCTGCCAGTGGTGCTGGCACTAACATGACGGCTCATTGCTTGCTGAATGTCCACAGTTGTGGCTGATCTCACTTTGTGCATGTGGGACAATACATAATTTCTCTCTCCCTATGTGGTTTGTGTAGGTTCCCTAGACTCTTTGTGTTTCTCACGCATGTGGCCTTCTCTCCACTGCCACTAACAGAGTGCTATGGTAACATCTGCATGACAGGTACAGTGCACAGCACATCGATAAGACCACTCTGCATTCTGGAGCCCTGCAACGCAAGCTCTTTTAAACTCTTCTATCTGCTCAAATTGGTTTTGAACTAGCCATACTTGGCTGTTATAATTCAATATTATAACCACTGATTTATGACCTATACTATGTACTACATAGGGTGGATGGAGACCTTTGAAATTCTGAATATCTCTGTGCAGCAGCAAAAAAAAAAAAAAAAAAAAAAAAAAAAAAGCCAGCCGTAGCTCTATTCATCTTCATGTCTTGATCATGTACATAAAATTAGCTGTTTGCTGTCCTGACGAGCAAAATGCAATGAACACAAGTTACACATGAGCTGTCTCACAAATATGATGTTTTTGTTGTTGATTACAGAGGTGACATGCATAAATATATCAGTGTCAATATGAATGTGGTTTCAGGGACAGATTTGGGACAGATTCAGATATTCATGTGTATTTATTTTGCTCAACCGTCTTGGAGGAGAACACCAACTTTGTCAATTATGTTTTCTAAGTTAACCAACACTTACACTAGCTACCAGTCATCTCATTATGGGTGATCAGGGAATAAGGAGGGTCACTAATATGTTCTACTTACCCATTGTAACTTGAATTTTAACCATTATGGCTGGTAGAACAGTAGCCTTGTTTTAATATACAGCCATTACATAATTCCTATCATCTCCTAATTCAATGCATTATGTATTAAAGATATTTTTAAACAACTAAAGCAATTGATCGCACACACTATAAAACATGGCATGGAGTTGTGATATTAAGCCCAGCAGATAAAAGCCATGCACTGTGCAATCTGATCCCTGCCTGCTGCTGAGAGCCCGAATTAATTCATCTAAAGGGTGCAATAGTTAATAAAAGCCAATATAAACATGCACTCAGCAGTCGGGAGCACTTCATCAATCAATTTCTCACCGTTTGCCAGCGTTTTCAGTCTTGGCCCTGAGCCTTGGTGGAGAGACAAGTCAATTGTGCTGCGCTCCACAATCCTTGTGCAATAGTTAGCTGGATTTCAATCGATCACCGAGATTAGCCAGTCATTTCACTGTCATGTGCAGGAAACAACTGGGACCCAATGGGGATGCTGCTTCCCCAATGGGGAAGCGTTGGGAACGCTTTTAAAATCCAAAAAGAATGAAAAGAAATGCAAAAAAAGGCATGTGCAGAGGTCAGCTTCAAATCCACACTGCAAGTAGCTGCCCTGGGGAGAATTCCTTTAGTCTGATGTAAAGGGCAGACTTCTTTGTATTATATAACTGCAACAATGCTTACTCTGGGAAAATGAAGAAAAGCAGTTACACTATATGCACACTATGGGTAAATGTCATTTCTTAATTTGACCCCTACCCCTCATTTTTAAGTGTTATCTTGCCCATTGAAACTGAGTTACAATGTGAAGTGGTTAAAATATTCCCCTACGATATTGAACAACCATTCAAGAGCCTGAAACATCAACAGAACACAACAAAGAGCAGCACTGCTGGCAAATTAATGTTTCTGGACTTTACAATAGTTACATTTATTGCATCATACCTCCAAAAGCATTCCACAATCATATATTATATTATATTCCTGATTCTGTGCTACAAAGACAAATTCAGCTGCTTCTTTTTGTTCAAAACCTCCATTTCCATCTTAATAGCTGCCATAGCCACAGGTGGTAGAATGTAATTGATTCAGAATTTAAGGTAGCTCTGGAAATTCCAAGACATTGGTAAACTAGTGATGTTTCATGCTTTTTCTGAAGTAATGGGAAATAATGCCCCAAAACTACATGAAACTAAGATAATACAATAGTTTAAAATCAAGAAATTACTGAGGCCCCTGGGCTCTACACTTCACCAGTACACTTAAGACTGGCTGAAAACCTTAACAGTAGGCTGCCAAAACAGAGACATTGGACCCACCACTTTTAGGAGTACTATGGTGACAACCCACCACTCTTTGGTTCCATTTAAGTGTGTTATTAGGAAAAGAAAATCTCTCTTGAACTGCTCCAGAGCCACTCCCTACACTGACTTGTAGGAGCAAGCCTACGGATAGACTGACCCAGAGGCATAACCAATTAAAATCTTGATTTCATTTTGGGTCTGGAACATTGGAGGTGCATTTCTAAAATCTGCGCAACTGCAGCTTCAGTGAGAGGACTGTGGCTGCTAACACATCTCTGTTCTGGTAAATGCTGTAAATGTGAATCACTTACTAATGGTCACAGTTTATGTTAAGACACATTATATTTGCTAAATGTCTGGTCTGGAAGCATGTGTCATGATGTCTTAAACATAAATACAGTAATTTTATTTACTGTGCAAATCCACCAGTGTCTTTTGAGTTGTATTGTGTTTAATGTAAATAGAAAGAACTAGAAATGAAATTTAAAAATTAATTAAATTTTAAATGAATCTAAATAACTTCAAGTTATTTAGTCAAGTTCAGTGGCATACATTTTGCCCACTTTTAATCCTGTTTCATATAGACCTTTTCAGTACCATTTCAGGAAAAATTCATGAGCCTTTTACCTACTGTAAAACGACCACGAAAAATAACCCAGGTTATATTAATCCATTCCAGAGTGACATGTGGGGAAATAGTCCGTAAAATCCTGGGGTAAAGGAGCTGTTCATGCATTTTCTCAGGAATGGAGGAGCTTGAGGAAGTTTTCAGTGATAAATAAATAGTTCAAGTACTATTATAAGCTTAGATGATGAATGATGCACCACGCTCATATCCACAATACGACCTAAAGGATCACTCAGTGGACAGATTTTTCTGGTACCTCTAGGTAGGTTTTGTTAAAAGTAGTAGTCTCCATATGTGTTATGAATGCATATCCTACTCACTAAGTTACCATTAAACAGTTTATATTATTAATTATAATAACTGTGTGAAGGATTAGTAAAGTTTTTGTCATCTACTTCTCTATTGTTTATTTTGAAGGACTGTTCCCAGAACAGTAGTGTCATTCTGAAAACTGTAGTAGCCCTGCTGTGTCTGATTCATACTGTGTTACAGCAATGCGTAAGTCAAGTAGCCACACCTATCTCTGTTATTTTCACCAAGAATTCTTATACTTCTGTTGTACCTTTAACGGTACATTTACACAGTTTGTACCTTTAATGACCAAAATTGTACCTCTACCGTACCTTCTTTTCTGAGAGTGTATGGTAAAACACATAACTCCAGCTTCCCATCAAAAATTAATACCAACCGAAAAGGGCTATAAACAAACCGAACGTTAATTCACCACACCATTTTAGCTTCTTTGTTAACATATATGTATGGGGTTTATATTTTAGAAGACTTCAGCATGAAGCAAAACAAGCAGTCAATGCCAACTGCTTTGAAATTGCAATGTTTCAAAGGCAGTCTCAAACAGGTTTTCCGATATCATAAACCTAAGCAACCAACCCCATCAACCTGTGGGATAGGACTTTGCAGTTGATGAAGGGTAAGTAAAGAATATATTAATATTTGTGCATATTTAATGACGGCTAAATGTAGATTTAAAATCTAAGACAAGTGGTTTCCTACACTCATCCAAATGTTACATAGTTATCGTTATGCTGTGCTGTGCCCAGAGTAGCAGTAACAGAGGCTCTAGTTTCCCTATTACAAGTCACTGGAGCATCACAATGGTTAGAAGCTGTACTTTTAATGTAAAATACCACCTAGACATGTCATTTTGATGAAGACATTATTTGTAAAAGGGGGTTAATCATTAACTACTGGTGGAATTGGACAGTACCTGAGTATATGCATATATGCTTTTCTGTCACTAATCAGCTGATACTGTGACACTAGTCATTGCAAGATCTGAGTCACAGCCCATAATCACAGATGCTGTTGTGTGAAATCTCTTAGTGACATACTCAATTTAAAGGGTACATTAAAATGCACCTAACCTAATTGAGTCTAAGAAAACAAAGGCACAAACGCAATGCCTGTGCCTACTATTCTCTTCCACAGATTCACCATTTTGCTCTGACTGCTGGACTGCAGCTCAACTGCCTCCCCTCCCTGAGAACGAACGGAGAAGTGGTGTGATCTTTAAATGCAGTAAAGGACCCTGTACATGTGCTGCTCTGTGGGATTTCACCTTGACAGGGATGAAGAACACCAGCATCAGCTGCCTCTCAGGTTTTGTCCCCTGCAGGGGCATCCAAACCCTTATGTTCTTATGGTGATGTTACTGTAAATCATTCTGTAATTTGACCTGTACTCTTTAGTACTCTTTAGTCCAAGAGACATGTGTCACTCTTGGACTAAGAATAGTCCACCAACCAGTAATATACAGCCAACAACATCCTATGGTTGGCATCTTGTGTCCAGTGATAAAAGACTAGAGGACAACCAAAACAAACTGCAGAAATAGATGAGCTGCTGACTTTATATCTACAAGGTGGACCAATGGGGTACACACATACACACACACACATACACAAGTAGAGAGTACACTGTAAAAAATGTCTGTGAATTTTACGGTGGTAAACTGTAAAACCATGACTGTAAACTCTAAAAAGATTGAAAACAGTTTCTGTAACAGTGAAATGCCGTAAATACTTTTATCAGCCAAAATACAAAATTTTACATCTCTTTACTGTAAAATATACATTATTTCACTGTTAAACACACAAACCAAGGACTGGGAGGAGCTGAGACTCATTAGGGAGCTCCCAGAATGCTTTGCTTCTCCATATTTTCTTTGTTTTTTTTTGTGTCTTTGAGAGTTACTGATTTTGGGTTGCATTGGGGTGATCACTGTGTGTGTTTGTGTTTCTGTGCATATTATGTCGAGACGTGTGTTGGTCAGGAAAGATCACCATCAGCCTGTGTTCCGCGTGTGGCACCCAGATACCAAACATTTCTTTAGTCCTTTCAGCAATATCTCCTTTTAAGGGCTGAATACAGGATGCAGTTTGGCTATCTCAGTCTCCTTTCTCTAATTTGTCACACAATTTACATGTTAATTTTATAGCAAAACAATGTTTCTTTGTTATATTTATGTAAATACCATGTTTTTTTACAGTGTATATCTGTTTTTTTTCTTTAACAGAAATGTACTGTAAACAAAACAGTCCTTGAATGTAAAATTTATGATTGCCAAAAATGTGACCGTTGTCAGGAGCGAGGGATGGATTGAGGGAGGCGGACACACTCGCTAAAACACTGTATATTTAATAAAGGAAAACAACAAAACAAAGAAACTTTAACAAAACAAACATGGAGCCAAGCAGGCTAAACTAAACAAGGGGAGCTAAACAGGGCAAATGGGACTGACAGACTAAAGAGTAAACGAAGGAACGAGAGAGGAAAAGAAACTACGACACGAAACCACGACTAGGGAAACAAACACGGAGAAACTGTGGAGACAGACGGACAGACTCGAAAACACGACCGACTAGACATGAGAAATGTGAAAGGTGAAATGAGAAATGTACGACAAACAGGACGTGAAACAAGAGGGCTTAAATACAGACACAAACGAGACACACCTGGACAGATAACGAGGACGGGTTAACACATGACACGGACGAGGAGGTGGGACGAGGGCGGACACAAGGATATAAACAAAACATAGGGACATGACAAAACATGGGGACAACAGACATGACAGGACGAAGGCGTGACAACCGTATATTTTACGGTGAAATTCTGGCAACCACAGCTGCCAGTATTTTACCGTAAATTTCACGGATATTTTTTTACAGTGTAGCCTTAAATCATAAAACTGAAATTATTAGTTTCCAAACATTTACTGATATTAAATTTGAAGTGCACTTACTTTGGATTTGCACAATATCCCACCAATGTATGCACCCATAATTACAGAATGACTGTTTCATTATCAGACCTGCTGAGAGAGGGTTGATTTGCTGGGCAGGGAATCACTCACACTATCTAATCCCAAAGCCCACCAGCTACAACACTGCACCCTCATTGAATTTTAATATAAAAATGAACACATCATAGTCTTTGTTCAATATTTAAAAACAAACAAATGGAAAAGGTGGCATCATGAATGGGGGACTGCAGTCTGCTCTCGACTGTTGTGTAAAATGTATTTTTAAGAGGAAATGTATACTAAATACATGTACAATAGATGAACATTGCTGTAAGGATCTGACTGAATTCTGTGAGGAAATATACTGACTGTTAGATGAGTAAAATTAAAGCTGTATGTTAAAACCACAACTTAGTATGAGTTTCAACATACTTGGAGGAGAACACTAATTGTTGTACTCTAAATGCCTAGCCTCATTATGTTGTGTCATCACTGGGAATGAAACTCATGATGATAGAACAACACATAAAACAGTTATTCCCTCAAAGGATACTCTTACCTGAGTATGGGCTTTGGCTGCTGTCCCTATCTGTTTAATTCACAAAGTAAAAAGCCACAATATCTTGTTGTAAACAGCTTATTGTGTGACTAGTTCTGCTTGAGAAGACTCACAAGTGTTCCGTGCTTATTCAATCACCACAAACACCATCTGTTTCATCTAACGAGCTGTATGCAGCCCTGAAGCACATCCACTATACAACAGGCAACTCCTCATAGTTAGTGTATCTTCAGCTGTCAACAGACCTACAGAGTGGCCTATATTTGTCAAGGTTGTGTATGGTCAGTTCCAACCTAAAATTTTTTTAAAATTTTAAAAAACTATCTAAAAATAATTTTATTGATTTTACTCTTCAGTTGTGCAATGGACCAAACAAATCAAATTTCTCTATATTTGAGTCAAATTATAACAATTTAGTAATATAAACTCAGGCTAATTAAGCATTTAGTATGTAGTAACTGAAAACTTATTACATGGTAATTACTAGATATTATCACAAGGTAATGTTTTTTCATTGGAAGGCACATCTTTTAAGGTGGAATGTTATTTAGGGGCGTGGGGGGGGGGGGGGGGGGTGATACAACTGTTGGGGGTATGACTGAATAAATTGTGTGTCAGGTTTTAGTCACTATTTGAATTACCACAGGAACAGTCTGTGTTTACTTTCATGCAGTTACAAGATCATGTTTTTATTAACGCTTAGAGTTCTATTCATTGTCAAAAAACTCCAGGTGCACTTTCTCTGCCATGAGCAAAGAAAACTTAGCATAACAGACTGAGACCCCTTTTTTTTACCCTTTTACAGACAATGAGACTCCATAATCACATTAGTTTTAGGTAGCAAACAGATTGGAGAGCTAGCAAATGGAGAGGAAACACCTCCGAATTTTATACATTTTTTTAATTTTCAATTAAAATCTTGAATATCTTTAAGACACCTACACCCTACTAATGTTGCTGTGGCAATTTATGATCCAAACAGTAACCAGCTACTGCTGACTATGTAGGTTACTCACTGGGCATAGCCCATTCCTTTCTTTATCACTAGTCCTTTACAGGTGTCATCAGGTACGTAACTCCCCTCATCATTTTTTTGCAGAATTAATTCCACTAACTTTAACCTATCATATTATTTTATATGTAAATCCACACTGGCCTCCCTGGTGATTAAGGCTATATCAAGCCCTAGTGGCATGCTCAGTGATACTAGTTCCATATGGACTTTACACAATATATCAACTGCCTGCACTAATAGCCAATGTAAATCCACACTGGCCTCCCTGGTGGAAATTAATGTGTGCTGTTATAACTTTGTGTTATTGTGTTTTTGATTTGCTAAATTTGACAAGCCTAATAATTACAGAGTGTTTGCATGAGATGATCATGTTTACGTGACTCACCTAGCTGATAAATGAACACATCATTTTGATATCTCATACGTTTCAATCAAACAATTGAAAAGTGAAAATTTATCACACATTTTTAACCCTGCTTTGTTTAAATATGTTAAGTTCTGCTGAGTACTGTGAAATCTGTATCACATTTGTATGTTACCACTTCTTGACTACTGAAGACTAGCAGAAGTGCCTGCAAATCCCCAGGCATCAAGTTCAGTGTACTCTACAGCCAGTCTGGTCATGTTGGATGAACGGAAGGCTCCACATGCCATGAAAAGTGCTAGCATGCACCAGTCATTCCAGTCCTCTGCAGTTAAACATTCCTAAAGCATCATTACTGAGCTTTAATTGCTTAATTTCAGCGCTGAAATGGAAAAGTAAAGTTAATGAAGAGGAAAATAAGCATCCCGTTGATGTCAGCATTTTTCTTTGCACTTTCCTCATATGCTAATAATCCTTATTCACTGTATTAGAGTAATTATGCAAACACAATCATACTGCACCCATACTGTGCTAGAGAGATAGAGTTCTCATTGTGCAAACCCATCCCCAGATTGTGCATATTTCTACAAGAGCTAAACTGAAATTGTGCATTGAAATACTTCTGTGTTAATGAATATTATGCATAGTACATTGCTAAAATGTATAAACACATGCTTATCTTACATTTCTTTTGTAATCGAGGGTCTTTCAGGTAGTTTGTTCCTGCTGCAGTAACAAGCTCTAATATTCTGGGAAGGCTTTACACTAGATGAACATTGCTGTAAGGATCTGACTGAATTCTGTGAAGGAAGATACTGACTGTTAGATGAGTAAAATTGAAGCTGCATGATAAAAGCCACAGCTAATCACAAAAGTTAATGTTAAAATTAAAGAAGAGCCCTGTTCATCTGTGTCAATCACCCGTTATTGAACCGTTATTTCAAGACGGACACTATGCTCTACAGAGAGTGTAGGGAGATTTTGAGATTTGACCTCTGCTTCACTGTAGTATAGAATCATGTCTCAAACGTATTAACAAGGAGAACTACTTTATTAAACTTTAAGCCAAATCAGAGAAATAACTAAGACAGTTACAATGAAACTTTATCCTCCAAAAATCTGTTCCACCTTTAGAGCACAGGGACAGGGATAGGGGGTAAAGAATGAGTAAAATATATACATGACTTGTGTCTGTATTCACATGCTGATATAATATGATTACTGAAGCTTGTATAAAATCTGTGTTTAATAAGTCACTCAGATTTGGTCAGAAGTGCAAAGAAATGTGTTGGAGCCTAACATTCTTCAGTTTTCCATTAGATTCTATAATGAAAATGCTAATGTGGCTAATAGAACATTATGCTACACTGTGGGATGCTACCAAGGGTGGTGCACTTATGCGTTTCTGGGTGTCGTAAGGAAGAGGAGATGTGTGTGAGATAAATTTATTAATTCTTCCCATTTGTTTACATTAGTGCGTGCTCTGAAACCAGTAATTCTGTCTCAAATATGGCACCCAGGCAAAAAACACACATGTGATGCAAACCTTGGATTGTGTATCCACCAGTCAGGACATTGTATCTACACTTACAGTCCATTTAATGAGCTTCACTAACCATATAGGGGCAATTTGTAGATCTACAACTAGTCTATTGTCCATTTGTTGCTAACTGCACAATTTTACCCCATTTTCAACCTGTTCTTTAATGGTCAGGATCCATATATAACCACCAATTTAACATATCAGGCATATCCAGCAAATTGTGTCCTTTGGACAGCATCCTATGTGCATTAATGAAGGACTTGAAAACTATTTTAACTGTGCAGCGACAGATGATCTACTGTCTGTGACTTTGCATACAGACTGGTGCTTTTCCACTGCATTGTACTGGTGCTGGTGCTAAACATTTCTACCATTGTTGTTATGGTTTTCAAAGACCAATATTATCCATTTAGAGACAGTGATGTGTGACCTAACTGGCTACATTTCAGGGTGAAGCTTTGGTAGATACTAGGCACCAAAAAGGAAAGTAGAGTCGATTAAGCACCTTGCAGGGGAAAAGTGCCATAGTACAATGACCAGTGAGTGGGTGCAGTGTTCAAAAAACTCCAACAGCACTGCTGTGTCTGATCCACTTGTACCAGCACAACACACACTAACAGACCACCACCACGTCAGAGTCACTACAGCACTGAAAATGATGCACCACTCAAGTCCATGCTCTGTGGTCGCACTGTGGGTTTTCTGACCACTGAAGAACAGGTTGAAAGTTGTCTAAAAAATATGCAGAGCAACAGATGACTTACAGTCTGCAATTGTACAACTACAAAGTTTACTCATATGGTCAGTGGAGCGGATAATGGACAATGAGTGTAGAAATATACAGAGATGTACTGTAAATGTAGTCTCACTGGCATTAATTTAAAATAATAATAATTATGTAAAAAGTTATGATGATGATGATGATGATCAGAACAGTGCTCTCCATTTATTGGATCCACTTTGAGTAATGTGAGGCAGGTAGCGAGGGAATGAGCGAGGGGGAAATGTTCTCCGCAGCTGTGCTTCAAGACTCTCATTACGTCGGCAAAGTTTTCCCGTCACATAATTTCATCTGAGCCCCATATTCCGAGTCACTAATCTCCTGAAAATGAGACGTCTATCTCCAGGGAAGAAGTGCGGGTAAATAGGGAGAAATTTTTTTTTCCACCGTGCGTGGTATGTAAATTCGGTAAAGAAAACAAGGACATCTGCTGTTTACGAATCAGCATCCTCTCACTAAGAGGACATGGCACTAATAGAATATTTAAAATGCCTCATGCATTTCAACAGGCGTTGATCCAAACTGCCTCAGTATAAAAAAAAAAAAAAACACTCATCAAACATAGCCTGGTTCTGATGCTATTTGTAGATGGTGAAAGCTCATGAGTGGTTAGGCAGTCATTTTAGTACTTAAGGTCATGTGAGGGGTCTTGTTTTGTTTTTTTTTACAATGAATGAGTGCAGATTCATCTTGCTGATGTGCTGTTACACATTATAGCTCAGTATGTTTTAAACTAGTATAAATCCCTTCCAAACACTGGACTGGAGTGATAGAGCACCATCCAATACATTCTAATGCATTTAGGATGAGTTGGAGTGCTGTTTGTGATTCAAAACTCATCACCAATACCTGACTACACTAAGATTTGCAGGGCTGAATGCCATCAAATTGTCACATCAATGTTGCAACATCTATTGTAACAGTCGCAGCTGCTACTGATTTCAGAAAGTAATGCTGGGTGAGCAGGTGTCAAAACAACTTTTAAACATATATTGTGTTTTGGTGGCCCTGTGGTCAGACACTGACCAGTGATGAATAAGGCAGAAGCTGGCTGACAGACCATCCATGGCGACAGATGGGCTGCAGTCACCAGGTTTCCATCCAGCTGCCAATTTAATTCAAAGGAATCATTGAAATGTTGCAAAAATTATGCAAATAAGGCTGTGTCCATCATCTCTGCATGAGAATAAATGTCTCTATATCACATTGTAAAAAAGCCTCTGAGAAATATAGAGCAAGTCTCATGAGAAATCTTTAATGAACTCTTTGGTTTAATGACTGGGTTCTGCACTGTAAGAGCTCAGAGATGGGAAACATTGGTTAGTTCAGTATAAGAGCTAAGAATCATCCAGGAATCTCTGTAATCCCAGCATTATGTCTTTACTGTTTTAATGTTCAAATTCAGCCATATTTGAGGTCAGAGGTGACTCATAAGATCTAAAGTACGAACAGAGTTATGTGTCATAAGATCTGCATTTCAATCTAAGTCACAAAGTCATAAGATCTGAATTACAAGTAGAGTCATGTGGCATAAGATCTGAATTACAAGTAGAGTCATGTGGCATAAGATCTGAATTACAAGTAGAGTCATGTGGCATTAGATCTGAAGTCAGAGTGGAGGGACAAGTCATAAAGTCAAAGTCAAAGTGAAGTCATGAGTCATAAGATCTGAAATATGAGTCAAATCATGGGTCATAAAATCCAAAGTCTGATTTAAGTCACCCGACATAAGATCTGAAGTCCGAGTTGAGTCATAAGATCTGAATTCCCCATCAAGTCACCAGTCATAAGATCTGAAATCGGGGTAGAATCATGTGTCATAGGGTCTGAAGTCACAAGTCAAGATTCTAAATGTGAGTTGAGACCTGAAGTCTGAGTTGAATCATGCTTAATAAGGTCTGAAGTCTGATTTATTCTGTAGTGTTCACTCAACCACTGGCCTCCACACAGACCACAGTGACAGCAGGCACCAACACCACATCCAGCAATCATTCTAGAAAATGTGTAAATCATGTGTAAAAAATGTGTAAATCACATGTATCTGAGTTCTCATAATTATGCTTTAATAATATTTGTTCGTATAAAAAAAAACATGGGCTATGTATACACCATATTTCATTACGTTTGTAAGGAAAGGGGAGTGGTAGCGTTCCCACACATTTTTTCCAGGGATAAATACAGGCCTGAGCAATTTGAGTTTATTACACAAAGAGCAAAGTGGAAATGAGAAAAAAAGCATGAGAGAGACCAAGCATGAGAATGCACTAGGAAATACTGCTAAATTGAGGAGTGAGAATTCTGTACATGTCAAGACAAAATAGAAGAAAATGCTCAGCTGAAGAAAAAAATGTCGTTCACATGTGTTAGACATCGTTAGAGTCCTAAAACACAGTTTAACACTACAAGAGCTGCACCTCCCTGATCCAGTTACACAAGTGCCAAGAGCAACTGTAAGCACCTGCTGTAAGCACTGCATCATTTTCACATTTACTTAAAGTGCATAATTCATAAATATTAAATGGATATCTCCTCGTTTTTATTTCTTTCAAAAAATACCATTTACCAAAAATGCTGTTTGTTCTTATTATTGTGTCTGGTTATTTGTTTTTGTCTGTAATTGTTAGTAATTCTTCCTTGACAGATGAAGAACTAAGGGCGTATGTGTTTCTGTGATAAAACACATAGGTGGGAAGTTTTGGTTTTATAACGAATGGTACTTGGTCTAAAACGTTTGAGAAACATTGCTGTATATTAACCACTGGATTAAGACAAAAGAAATTGACACCAGCATTTATTAGTCAAGTAAATGAAGTGTTAACTTAAAAATCCACAGAGGGTTTGGGTCATGTGACCTGGGCTGTTTATAAACCTGTAGCATTGTTGAAATGATCTTTGCCGAAGACTCAAATGTCAAACTTCCAGCCTTTCGACTCCTTCAAAACACAGTAGTGCTGACATTAAATAGCTGCTGTAGGTGCAAACTGCACTTGGTTAGTCACCTTGGGATCTTGCTGCTATTATTATCCTGGGAATGGAGGAGAGGGAAGAGAGTTGGAGCTGTTGGCTGAGAGCCAGGTGGAGGGTTTTTTTTTGTGCTGCTGGCTCTCTTTGGCCTGGAGAAAGTTTACCTGTTTCATAAGCTGTTAATGATTTATTAAGGAGGCCTGACACAGTGTTCTTCATCCCTCTCAAGGTGAAATCCTGCCGAGCAGCACGTGTACAGGGTCCTTTACTGCGTCTAAACACCTTACCAGCGCTCCGTTCTCAGGGAGGGGAGGCAGTCGAGCTGCAGTCCAGCTGTCAGAGAAAAGTTGCGAATCTGTGGAGGAGAAAAGAAGACACGTGCATTGCATTTTTGCCCTTGTTTTCTTAGACTCAAGGGTGTCAGATATTTTTCCCCATGGTGATTGTAAAATGCATAATAAAGGGAAAGAGCATGGCATGTTTTTGTATTCACAGATCAGCCAAAAAATTATAATGGCCTCCTTGTTTCTATACTCACTGAGTCTCATTCATGAAACCTTCATAAAAACATTAGCAAACTGTGTGTAATTTACGAGTAAATGGACATTCACGCAAACCTTCATGAACGTTGCACAAACACCAGATTTTTTAGAACGTGTGTGTGGTAGGGAATACCAAATGTTCACAGATTGTGAGGGCATGTGTGTTTCTTTATATTTAACATATCATTACCATAATCTGCACCCTTGAATTTGAGTTCTTTATATTTAACATATCATTACCATAATCTGCACCCTTGAATTTGAGTGAGGAGTCACAGCAAAAAGTCTTCAACACGTCTACAGAAAAGCAAAAGATTAAAAAATGACTTTATGAGTAACAAAATTATTTAGCTAACAATTTTCTTTCAGATACTGGAAGTTGCTCTGAATGACAGGTTGTATCAGTAAGAGGACTGTTTTGTAAAACATTTAGTTAGGCATGTCAGATGATACTTTAAGCATCTTTAGGCATGCTTTATGCATTTTCAGTAGCAGGTGTAAATTTTGTTTGCACCTATGAACATTTGAAAAACGTGATTTATGTGCAAATTTGTTCTGCTCCTATTTCGCCACAGGACCCCCACAGAGCAGGAATGATTTAGGTGGTGGATCATTCTCAGGCATGCAGTAACATTGATGTAGTGGTGTTAGTGTTAGTTGTGTAGGCTCCTGAACCACGAAAACCCAGGACTGGATAATAGTTACAGAGGGAAAAAAAAGGTGGGACAGAGCTACAAAAGACTGAAAGAATAAAAGTTAAAGTTGTGTAATGAGTAAACAAAATATAAATAAACCAATTAATTAATTATAATAATTATAACAATACTAGGTTGAGTGGCAACAGGTCAGTGACATGACTAAGTTTAAAAAGAGCATCTCAGAAAGGGCGGGGCGGCACGGTGGCGCTGCAGGTAGTGTCACAATCACACAGCTCCAGAGGCCTGGAGGTTGTGGGTTTGATTCCTGCTCCGGGAGACTATCTGTGATGAGTTGGTGTGTTCTCCACGTGTCCGCGTGGGTTTCCTCCGGGTCCTCCGGTTTCCTCCAACAGTCCAAAAAACACACGTTGGTAGGTGGATTGGCGACTCAAAAAAGTGTGTGTGTGTGTGTGTGTGTGAGTGAATGTGTGTGTGTGTGTTGCCCTGTGAAGGACTGGTGCCCCCTCCAGTGTATATTCCCGCCTTACGCCCTGATTCCAGGTAGGCTCTGGACCCCTGAACTGGATAAGCGGTTACAGATAATGAATGAATAAAGAAATCTCATAGAGGGTGTCTTTCAGCAGCAAAAATGGGGAAGTGTTCACCAGTCTGTGAAAGACTGTGCAGGCAAGTGGAGTAATAGTGAAACAGTTTATGAATAACGATTCCCAACTTCAAAAAGGTCCTTGGCATTTCATCATCCACAGTACAAATCATTAAAAGATTTACAGAATCCAGAGAATTCTGTAAATTTATTCATTTATTATCTGTAAACGCTTATCCAGTTCAGGGTCACGGTGTGTCTGGAGCCTACCCGGAATCATTAGGCATAAGGTGGAAAAACACCCTGGAGCGGGTGCCAGTCCTTCGAATGGCCACACACACACACACACACACACACATTCACTCACACCTACAGAGATTTTGAGTCACCAATCCATCTACTAACATTGTTGTATTGCTCAATAAAATAAAAAGTTTTCCTTATTTTACTCAAAAAGTAAAATAATCCTACTTTCTAACCACCAAATATCATTTTTGTGAAAAACAAAAACAATATGGCTCTCACCTTATTAAGGGTGTCTCAGTAAATAGCTTTATATATGAGCCAAAGTTTTGTCATAAACATGTCATACAACAGTGACACATTTCGAAGAGTTGATTTTTGAAATTGGACTGAACCAAGCAGTTTAGTAGAGCTATGTAAAAGAACAGCATGCTTTTTTGTTATATAATTATAAAATATAATTTTCTTTCCATTTCAGAAATGACCACTCCATTTACTACAATAATACCCACAATGAATACCACAACATGTACAATAGGTCTAAAACCATGCTAACAACACTTCCCAAAAGCACTGTTTGTGAACAGTGCTGCATTTACAAAAAGTAAGATTAGTCTAAAAAAAAATCATATATTCAAGACCCAGAAATACCACCGCCTTCTCTGGACCATAGCTTATTTAGGATGCCGTGTGGTCTGACAAATCAAAATATTTTTTGGAAATCGTAGATGCAGTTTCCTCCAGGCTAAAGAGGAGAAGGACCCTCTGGTTTCTTATAAGCGCACAGTCCATAAGCTGGTATCTGTGATGGTATGGGTGACTTAGACATCTCTGAAAGCTCCTAATGCTAAATGATATATACTGGATTTGGAACAAAATGCTTCCATCCAGGCTCTTTTGGGAAGATCTTGTTTATTTCTGTAAGATCAGACCAGTCCAGTCCACATTCTGCATAGATTACAACAGCATGGCTCCTCAGTAAAAATCCTTCAGCTAAACTAGTCAAGAATGTTCCCTCTTTGAAAACAACTGGTACATTATGAAACAAGAACCATTAACAGAGAACCCAAGTTGTTGAGCAGCTGAAGTCCTATTTCATTTTTTAAAACTACACCAGTTGGTCTTCTCAGTTTCCAAACATTTACTGAGTGTTGTTTAAAGGAGAGGTGATGCTACCCAACTTTTTTGGAATGTGATGCTGGAATTAAATTAAGAATGGGTGAAAATCTTTCATAAAACTATAATATTTCTCAGTTTCAACATATGACTTGTTGTCTTGTAACTGTTTTCAATTAAAATACTGATTTGCTCATCATTGCATTTTGTTTTATTTACATTTTGCAGTGTTCCAACTTGGGAAATAGGGTTTATATAATCTCCTTAGAAAAGCACGTCAGTGGAATGATTTTGGCAAGATTAATTTTCATGTCTATTTCAAGGACTTTAGTAACCTGATAATGAGAAAACTCTGTCTAAATGAGTCACTCAGTAATCCGATTTTGTTTACTAATGCTTAGCAGCCCACAAGAAAATGCATCAGAACATGATTCTGTAAGATTTGACAAAAGGGCACAGGACACACACACACACACACACACTGATATATATATAAAAAGCAAAACCAAAACACCATGACACAAGAAAAGGCCACTTAATATCCACAAGAAAAAACGGAGCAATACTTCACATTAGTAATCAGGAGAATCAGACCATCCAAGAAATGTCTGGCTGCAGACCTACACTCTGCTTCACATGCACCGCAAGCCTATTCACGGTGTCAGTGTACTCTCTGCCATGGAAACGAAATTATGTTGTGTCTGTTGCACTTCATGTACGCAGCCGGTGTGAAAGATTATGCTGATCAAAGCAGCGTACCCTCTGCTGTAAAGTTAGCTTTATGGTGAAAGGGTTGTAATATGTGTCGAAGATGTTTGTGTAACTTTAGAATTTCTTTTTTGTACATTATTTAAATTATTTAAAAGCACATTATTTATTTTAAAGTAAGGTTTTATCTGTATTTATTCATTTTTGTTTCACATTTTAATATGCAAAACAAAAGTTTTCAGAATTGTGGTTTAATAAATAGAAAAAATTGACTGATATTTAGTACTGTTTTAACTAATATTTGTACAAAATTTAATAAATTTGGTACTAGGATATGAAAATATTACACAGAATAAAAATGTAGCATTTTATTGTATGAATTTCAGTAATGGCACAGGGATTTAGAAAATTAATTACCACAAGTAAATCCTCTCAGTCTGATGAGCAAAGACAAACCACATACTGTTTGGCTATAGACTGACATTGAATGGACTTTGGCTTTGTCATACTGATTGTCGAGTGTACAAGAAAAGAAAAGACTCGAATTTAACAAAACAAAACTGCTTTATTGAGCTTCAGATTGTAGAGATGCACAGAATCCACACATGAACTGCTGCGCCACCGTGCCACCCCTAAGCAGAAACAACCAAATAGAAATGTTAGGCTGTGCATTTTCGGTCATTGGTAGAAACACACGTTGGTAGGTGGATTGGCAACTTAAGGCTGTCCGTAGGTGTGAGTGAGTGTGCGAGTGTGGGTCGCCCTGTAAAGGACTGGCGCCCCCTCCATGGTATGTTCCTGCCTTGCACCCAGTGATTTGAGGAGGGCTCTGGACCCACTGTGACCCCGAATTGGAGAAGCAGTTACAGATAATGAATGAATGAATTCATTCATTCATTCATTTTTGATTATATATTCAATGTAAATTTACAGATGTTAGCAAAAAAGGCAAATTTTTGTCCATAGTCCCTTTGTTGTTAGTCCAAAAAATGATAAAAAAAACATTCTATAAAATACAAAAAAATATGTAAACTTAAGTTCAGTTCAGTTAGTTTATAAGCCTTTTCTTAATAATATACTTATAAAATACTTTATAATTAATAATAAGAGGGGCATTCTCTGATTGGCTGTAGTGTTAAAGTGCATTGATATTGAGTTGATGCTCAAAATATGTGTCAATATTACTGTAGGCCTAGCTGCGGGAAGGTGTACTGAGCTTTTTGGGGTGGTGGGTGGGGGATGATTCAGTTATGTGCCTCAAAAACATAGCCTTTTTCTTAGGGTTGGCGCCCTATTGAAACACTTCATTAGAGTGTCAGTGCAGATGGTCCAAAATGTGATTATGCCCATGTTTAAGTGCTAGATGTGCTAATCTCTTCTGCAAAGTTGTAATAATTTTAGGGTTGTCATAGGGTAGAGAATTTTTAAACATTCTTGAAACTAAGGTCAGTAAGGGAATAATTAGCTTAAGTATGATATGAATTTTGGCTATATCCACTTTGTCCACTCACAAAAATGAACCCACATCTGCTTCCCACCCTGTCCCATAATGAAGTTATTGGTATACAGGGATGTATGTTACATACTTTTACTAATTTATTTATGCTATGTAATATGGTTGTTTTGTAATTTTTCGTTATTCTCATTTATTTACGTCATATCCACATAATTTCATTTTACTTTTACTGGGGGAACAAATTATTATTAGATTTTTTTTGCTAGTTTATTTTAATGTTCTCCCTGTGTCTGCGTGGGTTTCCTCCAAGTGCTCTGGTTTCCTCTCATGGTCCAAAAACACATGTAGGTATGTGGATTGCCTACTCAAAAGTGTCCGTAGTTGTGAGTGGAGTGTGTGAGTGAATGTGAAAGTGTGTGTCACCCTGCAAAGGACTGGCAGCCCCTCAAAGGTGTGCTCCTGCCTTGAGCCTAGTAATTACAGGCTAAAGACCCACAGTGACCCTGAATTGGATGAATGAATGAATGAATGAATGAATGCATGAATGAATGAATGAATAAATGAATGAAAACCAAAACAAGCAATACATTTCTCCTATTTAATTTATGCAGTGTTGAAAAAGTGGCAAAAATGAACGAAACACATGTTCGGTATTCGGCCATTGGTTAAATGATTTATTTTTTCAGTTTCACCTTAGGCCAAATATGTTCATGTTGGTGCATCTCTACTGTTTACTGAGATAACATCCACTTGGCTTTCCACGTGACAATCTGAACAATCTGCCAATGACCATATTATTGGTGTGCATGATGAATTACTGCTGTTCTGAGAATGGTCCACCACCCAAATAATATCTTTCAGGCGGTGGTCATATGGTGGTCCCTTCCCAGTGATAAATGAGGAAGAGGGAGCCTGAAACACTGTGAAATACAGATGTGCCACAGTCTGTAAATGTACGCCAATAGAAAGTGGACAATATATTTATGTCCCTGTGATTTAGCATCAGTCAACTGGGTCACATTCCACATATGTCCATCAGGAGTGAAATAGTACAGCCATGTTAAAGCAGCTGAGCTATATAAAAACCCTGCCTATAATTGAGAGGAGTATAATGGCAATTCAGCTGGGGGCTACCCTAGAAATCTCATGTAGCTGTCTTTAGAAAGGTGTCTACGATAACATTTTCCATGTAGCATAAGATACTGAAACTAATGAATGTGGAACATGATATAAGCTGTTTTGTAAGTGACAAAACAGTGTCACAATATTTTCCATGGAGTCATATCAGTTCCAGTTCTACAGGAGGGTGCAGGTACCTCCTGCATTGAGAATGACAACTTAAAGCTCATGTGCAGCCATTCCAGAGTATCCCATTTGAAAAGCTGTCCAGAATGCATCTTGAAGTAAAAAATTAGTCCTCACAGGTTTCAGAAGTAATGTATTTTAGCTGCTGAATACTTGAAAAAAATGGCATGACAAAGAATGACAGATTTGTTTTCTGACAGCCATGAACAGCATGCCATTTAATGATTTTCTCTAAATAATCAGCTCTAAACAACAAAACATGCTATAACAAAACATTTACTCCTGGCAAAATGATGAAATATCCATACATACAGGATGTATATCTTAGATGTTTACTTTGCTGCCAATGAACAAATCACAAATATGAGACTAAACAGTTGAACATTGCAGCTTAGTGATAACTAACAAAAATATTCATCAAAAAAAAAAAAAAAAAAAAAAAAAAAAAAAAAATATATATATATATATATATATATATATATATATATATATATATATATATATATATATATATATATATATATATATATATATATATATAAACACAATTGTGGACCCTGAAAACTATTCTCCATCAAGCCGGCTGCAACTTGTACAAAGATTGAAAGATTGATAGGTAACGGACATCAGACTGAGATCTCGACTGTTTGCTGGACATTTCCTGAAGAAAAGCTTTCACGTGATTTCTTCAGTGGCAAGACATATCATTAAACTTTGATTGTTTTCTTCAGGCAGTTGTCTATATATTATATTAGAATGGCACTAGAGCATCATTTCTTAGGCCAGTTCGGATTCAGGATTCATCACTGAATATTACTTTCATCCAATCTTCCATACTCCATGAGTGATTCTTTTTAGTCCACTGTGACCATGTTTACTTCTGTTTAAGTGTTCATGCTGGTTTTGTTTGGCTTTTCTAATGGTTTACCCAATTTAATTGAGTCAGTATCTTACAGTTCTGTAACAAACATGGATTCCTGTTGCCTTCCATATATGTTTTGTTAGTTTCATGGTGCATTATCTATTTTCAAGGCATTGTGTTTTGAGGCCTTCCTCTGCCTACCACATGTTTTCTTTTCTTAACCTTCCAATTTTGTTTATACTTATGAACATTTCAGACATGGCTGACTCAATCAACATTTTTTACGACAGCAAAGCAGTCATTTTGCTATTATTGTTCCACATTAGGTGGCATGGTGGTGCAGCAGGTAGTGTCGCAGTCACAAAGCTCCAGGGACCTGGAGGTTGTGGGTTTGATTCCCACTCTGGGTGACTGTGAGGAATAGGTGTGTTGTCCGCGTGTGTTTCCTCCGAGTGCCCAAGTTTCCTACCAACATGTGTTTTTGGACGGTGGGAGGATTGGTGACTCAGGATTGGTAGGCTCTGGACCCACCGCGACCCTGAACTGGATACATGGTTACAGATAATGAATGAATTAATTTTAAGTTATTTTTCCTTACATGTATAATTACTACACAAGTATTAAAAATGAATTATTTAAATATTAGAACATTTTTCCCTCTGTACATTGTGCTGGGCATTTCATACTGCTTAAATGACAAGACTCCTTTATGGGGGGAAGAACTTCCACTGGCCTTTGTTGTTGGCAAACACTGACATTTGTCAGACACACCTTTTTATAACTTATGAAATAGGTCTGCAACCATTCTAAGCTCCATTTAAGATGAATAAGTCTTAATTATATCTATTTTCTCTAGCTCTGGGGTAGAGTCAAGTGTGAAAGGGATCAACTAATAATTCACAACAGTGAGACCAAACTCAAGAATTAAGTATTACATCATTGGCTATTAGACTGTCTCTTGGTGTTTGGTGTGTTTCTTGTGTTTTGGAGCATGAAATGCCCAAGAGTAAAAAAAAAAAAAAAAGTAGTCAAATGAGCCCTAACATTTCTATATTTAACATTTAGACCTTCCATTTCCCTGAGTCAGAATAATCTACCCTGTTCTTGCACAATGAATAGCACTTAAAATCCCATTCATCACAGTACTAGACAATTCTAATAGAGCTTTTAAAAGTAGTCAGCTACAATTGTTTTTTAACCCCATAGGCAACAAACACCCTAATCAAAATGTATTAGTTGACAGCATGAAATATATTTATCGTGCCGTAAACAACACCAGCTTGGATTTTTCAAAAGTAATCCAACTACATTCGTGCTGATTTTCTCAACCAATTTACACTCAACTCTCCTCAGGGGAAAATAAAGAGTAAAGGCTTTCCAGGCGCAGAAAGTATGGCGTGCTTATGGATGAAGGAGTGATATGGAATGCCATCTCGGCCAAAATATTTTAGAATAAACATACATTCACTTTTTGTATCACAGAAAACCAAACCAATGAAATGTGGTATAACTCTAGAACACATTAGTTAGTCTGCTAAAAAATTGCTAAAAGGTTGTCTTACAAGATAGAAATCAGAAAATGTAAAGAAATGGCAAGCATGTTATCCCTAACTGTCGGCTTACTCACTTACTCACTCACTCTTAACACAATGCTCCATCAAGATCAATATTCACTTCATTGTGCCAATGATGCTCTACTGAGATATGCAATCACTTTATTGATCTTCAAAGAAATTTTCAGCATTCAGAAGACAAAAGAGCAGACACAGAGCAGTCAACAATCAGAAGAGGGGGGTTTGCACTGGTATCTGAAGCTTAAAAGTGGACATATTTTAAAATAAATCACCAACCCACAAAAATCAGTCAGCATGGAATAAAACAAGTAGTTCTGACTTAGTCCTGCATCTTAAGTAGCACAAGGACTTCTGAGATGTTCATGTGAGATCTCAAAGAGGAGACTGAATGAAGCAAAATAAACACAAGAAGCATGGTGCTGCTGCTTCCTCCTCATTCCTGGTATCTTGTGCAGAAATGAGCTGTGGTTCATTTTCATTTAAAGGAACAAGTGCTGAGACTGGTCATTCTGAATAGGGCTGCCTAGACAGGGGGAGAATGTTGCTTGGTCCTTGTGGTTTTTTGACAAAAGCATGTCACATAAATTGGAAGTGAGCCCTCAATAAATTATTACCAAAGCCGCAGTAATCCCAGTGTTCAGTCAAAGGTGCAGAATGAAACTGACAGTGATAGAACAGCAGCAGGTTCAGTAAAAAACAATGTCAGTGTGTATTAATATACTGTAAATATGGAGACGTAGTGTAACTCAGCATAGTTCAGACAGCAGGAGAGCAGCAATGTCCCTGCAATAAGAAGTCAATTATGGTGCAGTTTACGTGCTTGTTCATTTAGCAAATCTGCACCCTGGTACAGGGGCCTTTTTTAGTACCTACTCTCTCTCAGTGTTCCAAGTGGGGACTAAACGTGAGAGCAAGGAATGGAAAAGCTATACACAGGTCTGTCTGCAACTCATGCACAGCTAAAGCTGTGCCCAGTCTCTCAAATGATGGAAAAAACACACAAATACATGGTGAGAAAACAGCGCTAAACAGCGCTGTTAGAGACTACATTTAGTTGAGTGGAGCCATTGTAATGGAAAACCAAGCAGGTACCAAGTACCAAAAAGCGAGTAGAGCCAAGTCGAGTAAGTACCAGTCAGTAAACAAGTGCCATTATTGTAGAGTCTTATTTCAGTAAGAAGAAAAAAATGTGTTTTTCTGTTTTTCCACAGAGGTATACAGGGATGTAATGAATTATCTGTAATGGCAAGCAGCTTTTTCTGAGAGTCTGTCATTCTACCACACCCTCCAGAATGTCCAGCTTAATTCCTACAACAGATCTGAGCACTCCCTCGAACACAAAATACAGATGACGGTTTCCATAGGCGTATGTGACTGTGATGCACTGTGATACATTTGCTCCATGTCTAGTGTGTTCCTTCCTTGTATCGAGTAATTCTAGGATCCAGACTCAGTATGACCCTGAACAGGATGTAATAGTTACAGAAAAGAATGAATGAATGAATGAATGAATTGATGAATGAATGAATGAATATTGAATAGCACAAACAAATTAAGAGTGAACATGTTCTTGCCTCCTATAACACTAATAACTAAGGATAGTGTGAATACAAAGCAATATTTCAAACCACTGACTTGGGATTTTGTGCTCTCTCTCTCATTCTCTCTCTGTCTCTCTCTCTCTCTCTCTCTCTCTATATATATATATATATATATATATATATATATATATATATATATATATATATATTTCTTGAACTCTTTATCACCCTCTTCATCTCTCATCTCATCTCTCTATCATCCATCTCTCTCATTCTTTCTCTCTTATTCCTTGTCACTTTCCATCCCTCACTCTCTCAGCCTGTATCTCTTACACACACACACACACACAGAATGCTGGGAATGTTTTGCTCATTAGTGTGGAGCAGAGTTGTTGTGCAGTTGCTGATGTGGAGCTGAGTTAATGGAGTAAAGCTAATGTGCAGGACGACAGCTTGCTGAGGAGCTGTGGGTTTTACAGAAAAACAATCAGCTGTGTGGGACTCATTTAAAGAGCAACCAACACTCTTCAGATCATCTGTTTATTTATACCACTTCTTTCATCAGAGGAGCGTTCCCCGTGAGAGCGTTACTGCACACTCCAGTTTCCACTATCCACTGGAGGTGTTTGTTTATTTCCCTTCATTTTTCCTTCCTTCTGTATTTACTGAGAGGGTTTTACTTTGGACTTTGAGATGACATGACTTGAAATGCTCAAGCTTCCTCAAGTAGTGGTCACTAATCCTGCTCTTGGACATCCGCACTGTGTAGATTCTTTTTTTTTTTTGGGCAGCATTCTTATAGTGAATGATTTTGTGGCATGCAGGCTTAGCTTCGGGATGAAAAAGAAAAATCTGCATAGTATACTCAGGTGTGTGATATTCATAAAATTTAAATGATTTTTAGTCAAGTAATGATGTTTTTTTTTTTACAAAAACATTATGTTGTGATTTTTAAATCATACCACTTGTATATCATTATGCATGGAAAATCATATTATTAAACTTTAAATAATTAGTTGTATTACACAATTCATATGATTCTCATCACAGTGAACTATACAAATAAAGTTTAATTATTGTTTTATTAAATGATGTAAATGTTCATTATTTTTGTTACATTCCTTGATTTTATATTTCTTTTTGTTTTGTGGTATGTCTTCTGCTTTTCCTTTCTTTTCTTTGCTCTCCTTGCTAATTAGGTACCGCCCTCCAGTGTTTCGGATTGGCTGGTGCAAACAAGGTGGGACTTTGTGTGTGTGTGGGTGGGTGCTTATATATATGGTTTTGTATACAATCCCAATTCCAATGGATTTGGGACATTGTGTAAAACATAAATAAAAACAGAATATAATGATTTGCAAATACTTTCCAAATTCTATTCAAATTAATACACTACAAAGACAAGATATTTCATGTTCAAACGGAGAAACTTTATTTCTTTATATATTTTTTGCAAACATTCACTCATTTGGAATTTGAGGCCTGCAACACATTCCAAAAGGATTGGGACAGGGGCTACAGAAGACTGAGAAAGTGGAGGAAAGCTCATAAAATATCTGTTTGGAACATTCCACAGGTGAACAGCTTGATTGGAAAGAGAGCATCCCTGAAGGGCTCAGTCGTTCACCAGCAAGGATGAGGCAAGGTTCACCACTCTGTGAACAACTGTGTGAGCAAATTGTCCAACAGTTTAAGAACAACATTTCTCATTGTACCATCTCATTGTACCACTCTCCATCTAAAAGTGCAAGTTAAAACTCTACCATGCAAAGCAAAAGCCATATATCAACAACACCTGCCGGCTTCTCTGGGCCCGAGCTCATCTGAGATGGACTGATGCAAAGTGGAAAAGTGTCCTGTGGTCCAAATTTCAAATTGTGTCCTCCCGGCCAAAGAAGAAAAGGACTGTCTGGATTGTTATCAGTGCAAAGTTCAAAATCTAGCATCTCTGGTACAGGGGTGTGTTAGTGCCCATGGCATGAGTAATTTGTACATCTGTGAAGGCACCATGAATGCTGAAAGGTGCATACAGGTTTTGGAGCAACATATGCTACCATCCAAGCAACGTCTTTTCAGGGACGTCCCTGCTTATTTCCGCAAGACAATGCCAAGCCACATTCTGCACGTGTTACAACAGCGTGGCTTCGTAGTAAAAGAGTGTGGGTACTAGACTGGCCTGCCTGCAGTCTAGACCTGTCTCCCATTGAAAATGTGTGGCGCATTATGAAGTGCAAAATATGACAATGGAGACCACCATTGTCTCCAAACAAAAGCTGTACAACAAGCAAGAATGGGAAAGAATTCCACCTACAAAGCTTCAAAAAATAAAACACTTACTGTGTGTTGTTAAAAAGGAAGGTGATGTAAAACAGTCATAAACATGCCCCTGTCCCAACTGTTTTGGAATGTGTTGCATGCCTCAAATTCAAAATGAGTGAATATTTGCAAAAAAATCAATAAAGTTTGAACATTAAATATCTTGTCTTTGTAGTGTATTCAATTGAATAGAGGCTAAAAAGGATTTGCAAGTAATTGTATTTTGTTTTTATTTACGTTTTACACAATATCCCTACTTTTTTGGAATTGCCGTTGTATTTAAGAAGGAAAACAGTGGTGTTAGCATTAACTTGATGTTTAAATACTTAATTCTACTTATCTGATATCGATATAATGGTGATAATGATTATATTTTACTTATGTAAATACTTATCATTATTATCAGTATTATAACAAAAAATATTAATAAATATACTCTATTAGTAATATAATTTGGTTTTAAATATTTATATAATATTGCATTTGGTCCTCCAGATCCACAGCTTGAAGAAACATTTAGTGGTGTTTGGGGACACTTGGGCTCATGCTCCTCAGAGGGGTTCATTTGTGCAGGTGGAGAGGAGGGTTCTCCATGCTGGGATGCTTTTCTGCTTGCAGGTGTTACCAAGTGTGCTGTTGCTGCATGCATGCACTTGCTTTTTTACACTGGTTTAGATACTAATTAAAGCTATAGATGTCAAATTAAGCAGCCATCGATTTTAGCATTGTACATAATATTTACATAGATAGGAATTGCTTTTGATGTCTGTGCTGGGTCACTGGTGTGACAGAAGTGAGTCTGATTGAAGAAATCCTGACCACACCTACACACCTGGATGTTTATGTCTGCAAAAAGCAAATTACCACTTTAAGCTTTTGCTATGCCCTCATGAGCCTCATGAGTCTTATGAGTCTTATTGCTGTGGTTGCAGCATGCATGTGAAAAATAAAAACAAAGCCCTGTGGTTTAGAAACCAGATTTACAACATGGGATCCTGGGGTGGTACCTACATGGAACTCTTTTGTGGTTGGTTCACCATTATAAGTAAGAGGGGGCAAAGTATGCAGAGCAGCACATGAACTAGAGTCTGTAATTGTAGAACTACTAAGTGCACCTGTATGGTCATTGGAGCTGAGGTGAGCCCCCCCCCCACCCCCCCGGGCAACCCCACACGCTTGCCAAGCCAAAAAAAAAAAAACCAAATAACATAACACAAACAATACTGTATCTAAGGCAAGGCAAAAATAGAATACCTTTTATTAGTATAACTATGAGAGACAAGCAGTAAAAGCTGATCTCCAAGTTGCATCATTTCTCACTCTTCTTTATTTGAGCGCACAGGTATGACCTTCAGAATAATTTGGCTTGCCACTTCCTGTCAGCCGGGTTGCTATGGTAACTCCTCTCGGGAGAGGACCAGGCAGCTGATGTGAGGCGTGAGGCTTGGGTACTTGGTGTGTGTGTGTTTGTGTGAGAGAGAGTGTGTGCCATGCTTTTAGTACTGTCAGGATGGACTGCTTCTAGAGTGAACACATACCTTCTGTACATGCAGCAAACCCCTCAGATTACCCTTGAAGCCTTTCCCTTTTCATTCCCCTGAGCTTTCCTGTCTTTTGTCCTGATTTATGAGGTCATTTGGACCTTTTCAGATTAGATTTGGCCATAAGAGAGTGTAATCACTCGCACTGTAAGCCCAGCACTCAAGTGACTTAAAGAATGTGTGACCTGATATTAGCTTTTACAGGTGAAATGCAGACAAATATAGGCTTTAAAGGGAACAGAGAAATGTTGTTCTTTCTGGTTTATGTTCAGAAGATCTGTGCCTTTTAAGGTGGAACAGTATGTTTGAGGGGAAAAAATGATGGTGTTTTTACATGGCTGAAGTTTATGTCTGTACGTTTTTATTCGCTGTTTGAATTACTACAGGAGCTCATTTGTAACTAGAGTTGTTCAAATTTTCATGTAGTGCAGTCTGTGTTTACTTTCATGCAGTTATTTGGAGACAGTTCCACCTTAAGTAATCTGAAACAACACAAATAAGTCAACCTATGGAGCAGAAATAGAGCAATGTCATCATCATAGTTTGTGCTGTTCAGCATTTGGAGTTAATTGTCTCCATTCTCTAAAAATCTCCAGATACCTGTGAAAAGGGAGTGAAAAAGTATAACATACTGGACCAAGAAGCTTTGTTTTATCACTAATTTACTGACACTGGGCCTTCAAAAAACTTTAGACCAGTTGTGAGCATGCAGACAGACCTGAGAGCTAGCAGATTGTGATGAAACATCCTCAGAATGTGCTCTAAGAAAGTAATATAATTATATTTTGTTGGAGTCAAAAACTGAAATAACAAGAACTAATGAGTAGGAATATAATTAATTATTTTATACATTCTTTGTGTTTTTTGTTATTCTGATTACACAAATCAGAATCAAAAGCTGCAAATAGTGCTCTACAAATTCTCACACTCTATCAAAAAAAAAAAAAAATAATAAAGTAAGTCTTTCTCATCATTTATACACAGACCAGAGACATGGGAGCACACAGAAATCTGTGATTCTGCTCTGATTTACTTCAGTGTACGCAGTGTGAACATGCACATCCTGTGACTTCACTCTCACCAGATTTAAATCTAGTAAAAATTAAACATTCCTGTTGATTTCCAAGTTGCTACTGCTATTTGTACTACTGGGTTTGTGGAATGTGGCTTTGGCTGGGAATAATAATGCAAATGATAGTGCAGTATTATATAGATTTAGCCAAAAACTTTTGCTCTTATTCATCAAATTTGCATATTGTCCAATTAAAAACATGTACCTCCATAAGAGTAATTTAATAGGAGAAATAGAAAACCTTCTTAGCTTTCAATGCTAATAACTCGATAATAAATAAATAAATAAATAGTTATAAGTTATATCTGAGCATTTCAAACTCTTTACTGAATGAATTAAGAAATACATGGTGAGAAAATATTTTGGAGGGTACTTTGTTATTTGTTGGTGTCCATGCTGGCTAGTGTTGTGCTAAGTGGTGTTGGGGGTGGCTGGGTAGAGGGAGGGCTATTCTACCCCACACAAGAGCAAATGAGACCAATTACAGGCCAATTACATTCTCATAGTTGTCTGGCCATGGATGGGCAGAGCTCACAATATCCCAAAGCTAATTGTAAATACCTTATGCAGTAAAATCAGGTTTTTTATTAGCTGGCACGTTGCCTATATAGACCCTGAACAAAACACTCCAAAGCCTGGCTGGCTGTGGCTGTCAGAGTTTAGAAGAATTTTTAAGCTCTGCATGAATCCTAGAGGAGAGAAAATCAATACAAATATGTCTGCCATATGATAATCACATATTTTGTTATAGTAAGAAGCCATAAATTAAACTCTTACATTTTCAGCTCATAGACAATCTAGTGTAACCATTTCTGAAAGGATTTCAAATGTGAAAATAGTTTTCATGACTATCCTTCAATAAAGAGCTAAAAAAAAGCTTAGGTGCTTGGTAAAATTTTGATCAAACTTCAGTAAGTCTTTATATTTCAAACTATTACATATTTGAACAGCTAAAAGTCTCCTAAAAAAAGAAAAAGATATGACATGTGTGGCTACCTAATATAATTTGTAATTGACTGCAGTTGGAATAGACAAAAACTGCACACAAATACACCACATTAGTGTTTTGGAGTTAATACTTAGATACTACTGGGTATTGCCTTTTGGGACTACCTTGAAATATTAGGTGTACAATCAAGCTATAAATATATGTAAACTAAAACTCACATGAAGTTTTGGATACATTATTATCATGAAGAACAGAACAAATCGATGCACATGATTCTGTCTGAAAAATACAGTGAAAAATAAATTCTTCTTGCTTGCCATTTTGAAACGACTTAACTTTTAGGTTAATTTGTGTTGAATAAAAAGACAATTGTCATTTTTAATACTAGACAATATTTACCATTTCTAATACTACACAATATTTACAAAAGAGCAAAAGAATGTTTCAATTTGTAATTACAACTATATATTGCAGCTAAAAAAAATGTAAGAAATTAACACATTAAAACGTATTTGTACATCTAATAATACAGTGTGCATCCACATGCCACAACTGAAAGTGAGTTGGACACAGAGAAGGTGATTCTGACATGGTTGTAGAGGAGTTTTGGGCATCTTATGTTTTAAACTCAGAACCTCATTGTCACCTTGCAGAAAAGAAAAAAAAAAACAGTTGTGGAAGTGAGGGAGTGATCCCAGGTTTCTCCTCTTAGGAAAGTGAAAGGAGGGAGAAAGATTAATAGAGCAGTGAATGTTAAAAGAAGTCATTTCAGAAGTCCATTTTGCAATTCAAACTTAATCTGTTACTCACTTTAACAACAACTGTTATACCATTATTTAATACTACATTCACCTCGAAGAGAGTTCTGAAGGTTAAGTGTTAAACAGGCATTTCACATTTAGTTTACCTATAGAGTGGGCTTTTGCATCACGCCGCATAGAAAATCAGTCCAATTTAATATTAAGTGCCATCAATAACTGTATTACACATTAAGTATACATGTAATAACTTTGTAACTATTGTGATTTATTTACAGTTACAGATGGGTTACAGTAGTATAATTTATTTAAATGTCCATATGTACCCAGGCATGCTTTTAATCATGTAATTACATTAATGTATCTTGATAGTTACAATGTTATTACATGTAATTAAATAAGTAAAACATGAAGTTGGTTCATTTGAGCATTTACATGACATTGGAAAGGGTGGATATAGCAGTATTTACAAGGTTTTTATATGCATTGTTAATGTGTAATTACACATTAATTAACACTTAGTATACAGTGGGATCAGAAATTCTTATGTGTTACTTTTTATTTTAGTTTATTATGCTAATATTTACAAGCTATGAAGATGTGAAAGCACTCATATGGTGCATAAGTGTTTCCAATTACTGCTTTGTCATTATAGTTAGTGAGGTTAAGTTTTCTGGTATGGTCAACATAAAATCAATAATGAAAAGTGTATGTATGCCTAAAAGGAGCATGTTAAAAAATAACTAAGATAACATAGTGTTTGAAATTGTGGATCTTTCCGGAGTGTAGAATCAAACTCCCATGCTGGACTGGGGGCAGGTTTATTCCCATTAACAAGTATCAACTATGATATAAACACTGGAATTTACTTATTATACTTGCTTAGACATGGTGTGAGTACAACTGCCAATTGTAATATTTAGATTGTGGGTTATATAGCATAGTGGATAACAGCCTGGATTTGCTGACAGTGCTTGACACTATATTAATATGATGTACTATAATTGCCATTCATTTATTTTCATTATTACTATTCTAATTCTTCTTCTTCTTCTTCTTCTTCTTCTTATTATTATTATTATTGTTATTATTATAATTATTATTATTGTTGTTATTATTATTATTATTTTATATATATTTTTTTATATCAGGCAACACTTCATACTGTATCAATAAGCATTGTTGTACCCTAACCTTATCTCATTTACTTGATTGGACTAGAGGTCTTTCAAGGTAAATATTGCCAAATGTTGTACATTTAATCCAGGTTCAAATTCCTGCATTTTGAAGAGTGATACATTTAATTAATTAATTAATTATTGACAGAAAATGTGGAAAATAAAAAGCCCTAATATTTGGCCCATTGTTTTTAAATTTTGAGTTTATTAAGAAGCACCACTGGAAATTCATATTACAAAATGTGTCTCATATAAAAATATGCAAAGAATAATAAATAATGGCCTAATATAAACACCACAATATAAATCGCACATAAAAAAAGAACCCTAATATTTGTTACTTTGATCTTTTGAGATCTCTCAGCAAGTTTTTACAGTGGCAGGAAGCATTCCATAATGTACTCTCTTCTTTAACCTCAGCAACATTTCAGACCAGGGTTTCTGCAGAGGAAGGACATTTTCCTCCATTACGCAGCAGTTTGAAGCTATTTATAAAGACAATGACTGGACACTCCTTGCCCCATGTGAACATACCATGTGGAGTTTCATTATCTTAATAATAGTGAATTTCCAATGCCCTGGAGGGACAACTGACAATGACTGGATGTCATATTTCCTGTCAAAGTACTGCCACTGTATCCAGCAATCCAGCTCAGAAAACAAAGTGATATGTTCTTCATCCCAGTTTCTGAGCTGCTCTACAATTTTGAGTAGGCAGAGCAAGGGCTGCTTTAGTGCTTAAAACCCCAAAAATCCTTAAATAACCTTAAAAACTACTTTATAAAAGAGAACTTTGCATAAAATTCCAGACATATACATTTTATGGAATGCAAGACAGCAGGAGGACTCAGATTTCTTAAACACAATTAGCTATTCTTTTGACCTCTGTGCATATAAGCACATTGTTCTTAGGTCTATACTTCAATCAATATCTACTCAGGACTGCACACGAGTCAAGAATTTGAATGAATTTTAAAGCAGCCTCATGCTTTTGAGTCAAACAGATCCTGTACATTTACTTTATTCTATTACTTTTTTTGTGCCTGTATATCTATGTGTTCTGTCAAGGCATTTTGGACCTGTGGATATTGTATTTACAATTTTCTACATGATAATTCTTTCTACATTGTTTTCATTACAGATTTGTTGTTGTTGTTGTTGTTTTGAATTAGTATTAGTATTAGTAATTTTTGTATTTGGAATTTGAGGGATTTGGAACACATGGAACACATGAATTCCTGTTTTACGGAATGTTTTCTAGGGAACTGCAGACACTGTTCATGTGTCCAAAACTACAATGACTCTGTAAGCTCCAAACTCACCGTGAGCCTGAATAGGATGAGGCTGTTACAGAAAATTAGTGAATGATGGAAAAAATTAATGAACCAATGAACAAGTTAATGAATGAAGGTGTTTTCAAAAGGAGTCCTGGTTGTTGAACCAGTTTCATTCAAGATTCTTGGAAACTTGGTTCTATCCAGCAGAAGCGTGTCCAGTGAGGAGTGGGTAATATATATAATCAGGACAGAGTCATACAGATTAATACACTGTTTACAGTGCGGTCAGATCAAAGTGATATATGATACACATGTGGAAACAATGCAGAGTCTGTTAAAATTTGGGTATTTTGGAGCAAATCCTACTGAAATTGTGTATGGTGATGACAGCTTAGAAATATACGAATGCACCTTGTGTTGTGTTTGCTAATATTTGTTTTGAATAGTTCATTGTGCATCTAGGGAGCAGCCTAAAATATTAGCTAATACCTACAAATTGTTATGTTTAAAAGTCACATATTACATTCTGTGTGTATTTGTTGTTTTTTTTATTGCAATGGAATGACACTTCAAGGTTGTGCTTTGGGGCCTTGTTTTGGAAGTGGGGTTACATTTCATAACATTTGTATGTTCATATGATTTTTTTATGAATTGCATGATGCAAAAGCCTTGCAATCCACAATTTCACATCAATTACACCCTCGTCTCCTGAGACCAGTTTCTACAAAAGGCAGAAACTCAGAATACAGCCTGTGGTAAGATGTTTTTTTAAGGTCTTGGCTTCCAAACAAGTATGAAAATGCAGTGTTGAGGAGAAGTGCCCAGGAGGGGCATATTTGAACATTAAGGTTTTAAGGAGTTAAAGCTCCAGGGAAATTTAATGAGTTTTTTTTACTTCAGTAGGTTAATCTTACTCTTGTGGAAACACAATACATCTGTACAACATATGTACTAATCATGGGTCTCTCTCTCTCTCACACACATTTACATATACAAAGCAACTTACAGGAGAAAGCTAATGATGAATGACAGCTAACCTAGTGAAACTCAGACACAGGTAGAACACACCCAACTCCCCACATAATCCACACCCCCAGGAGCCTGGAGTTTTGTGGCAGTGATACTAAAAGTAGCACCACTATGCGGCTCTGCTAAAATATAAAATATATAGTTGTATATATTTATTCATTCATTTATTCATTATCTGTACCCACTTATCCAGTTCTGGGTCGTGGTGGGTCTGGAGCCTACCCAGAATCACTGTGCGAAAGGCAGGAACACACCAGAGGGGGCGACAGTCCTTCACAGGGTGACACACATACTCACTCCTACAGAAACTTTTTGAGTCGCCAGTCCACCTGTTTTTGGGTTGTAGGAGGAAAGCGGAGCACATGGAGTAAACCCATTGGGCCCGGGGAGAACACACCAAATTCCTCTCAGACAGTCACCCAGAGAGGGACTTGAACCCACAACCTCCAGGTCACTGGAGCTGTATTACTGCGACACTACCTGCTGCGTAATGGTAGTCACCTTGATTTCAGTATTACACAAACATTTAAATGTTTCACAGTGTTCCCAAAGAATTTCAAAGCTTTTTGAAACATACTCCGTCACTGTCTCGTATGTGCCCAGGGATTCCCCTCCACACCTCCAGAGGTCACTCTCGCCTCAGTTCTAATTGTTTGTTTGTTCTCCGGGCAGACATTTTGCCTTGGTCTAGGGAGCTATATAAGGACTAATTTGTGTTATGCTCCTTGCTAAGTCTTGTATGTGTATTCTCGCTACAATCTAGCCCTATTTCTGCAGATTGTATATTCCTCTGTTTCCTTGACCCTTTGGACTGTTTTTTTTTTCAGTTTCTGGTTTGTTCCCTTTGAATTTAATCAGTCTGTGGATTTTGTGTTTATTTTTATTAAAACCTGCACTTGGATCCTCTCCCTGGTTTGAGTCCATTGTTATAGTCACATTCCATGCCCTGATGATGAAGACATCACACACTGTGCAAATAGAGAGGAATCAAAAGAGATTTAGCCAGGTTTGAACCAAAAGAATTTGTAGTTCTGATGTTGTAAGTCAATTAGATCCACACAAGCTGCAAAACACTGTTACAAACATTGACTTATTAATCACATGAACAATGCAATTTAAGGTTGGCCATCATAAATCAGGAATACTTTAATATGAACACTTAATGTGTTAAGTGTTCTGTGCTTGCCAGGGATGGCTCATATTTGAGATGTTTTTTGTGGGCGGGGTCAGGGGTTTCCAGATCAAACATATATCCTTGGGCTACGTCAATGTGTATAAAAGCTCAAAGAAACAATCAACTCAAATATGTTTAAATTGTTTTATTGTTTCTTGTTTCACTTTTAGTCCTCATTCAGATGTTGAAATTAAATAAATATTAGTATGAATCCCTGACCCATTGATCAACATCACATTTGTAAACAGAGCTCTGTTCGGCTAAAAAAAAGATTTTTGACATACTTTGCACTGCGTGAGTGCAGATAAAGTTATTTTATGACTACATTGTACCCCACAGAGGATGTAGAGAGACATTTGGGATTTGGGATCAGATTACTTACCCTGTAAACATGGGGAAAGAATGAGACAAAAGAATATGTGGCTAGTGCCTATAGTCTTATACACGCTAAAACAAAACATAAGTGAAATAACTCTGTGCTTCGAAATGTTGTGAGTCTCTCTCCAGCTCAGAGAGGAGCTGTGTCTATGAGAAGTTTATCAATTATTTTCAATCTGTTTACATATTTATCCAAAATTACCATTTAAAATTGTGTTAAAACCATTTCTAGTGCATGATTCTTGTTCCTCCACCTGCTCTTAAGACATTTATTACAAATCACAAGCTATTTAAAGAACCAGAGGCAGAATTGATACTGGCCATTTAACAAGATACTTTCACTGATAGGGGGTCTATCTGTGGCGAGAGTACCTGCTTTGAGAAGCTGCATTTACTTATCTTTCAATAGCCCTGACATGCTGCTTGGCATCTCAGTGTCAAAAACCCAATGTGAGTCATCCATAATCTGTGCATGGACAATGGCAGACAAAAGAGATGGTAATCATTCCATGCTCAAAGTGGCAAATCAATGCCCACCATTTCATCCATAATATTATTACAAGGCTAATATGGGGAGGGGGCTGGTCTGTGGGAGTGGGAGGGGGATGGTGGAGCGTGGAGGCTCCTGCATCTTCCCTGGGCACTGACAGGAACCCTAGATGTGGCGTCTGCATTCAGCCTTGTCCATTAATCATTCTTTCCCTCTTTTTCTTAACCGCTGCACAGTCCACAAGTCTGGTCACAACAAAACCACCGGTCATCTATTATGCCCGATAATGATACAGGGAAGGCCAACATGATTTACTGTGTTGTTTTTGGGGTGACATCATTAGCTAATTAATAACTGCCTTTCTCCTACTTTGGGGGAGCTTGCTTGGTGTAAGCTCATGTACAAAGGTTTGCGCAGCTCTAGTAAAATAACATCATTGATTTTCTTGGTGAAAATCAATTCAGTGTTGAAAAACAAAATTATACATAATTTCAGGACAATAGCTGTATTCCATACATTCATTCATTCATTCATTCACTCATTTATTTTTAACTGTTTCATCCTGTTCAGGTCTGTAGTGGGTCCAGACCCTACCTAGAGTATTTGGGTCCAAGACAGGAACTCACACTGTATGGTGTAGCACTTTATCACAGGGCATCAGTCACACTTGTGGACACATTTCAAATGTCCAATCCAACTATATATATATCACTCGGCAGGTTGCAGCTGCTCTTACTCACGCGCGAAACTAAACTACAATCCGGCATTGTGGGAAATGTAGTTTAGTTTCACATGCGAGTAAGAGCAGCTGCAACCTGCCGAGTGTATATATATATATATATATATATATATATATATATATTCATTCATTCATTATCAACAACCGCTTATCCAATTCAGGGTCGCAGTGGGTCCAGAGCCTACCTGGAATCATTGGGCGCAACTCCTCACAGACAGTCACCCGGAGCGGGAATGGAACCCACAACCTCCAGGTCCCTGGAGCTGTGTGACTGCGACCACTACCATCGTGCCGCCCTACACATTTTTCCACTAAAAAAAGTTAAATATTCTTCTACTTGTATGCTTTAGTTCAGCATGCCGTTTTTTAAGCGGCCTTAGAGGCTAGGGGGCGCATATCAAGTTTAACGTCGTAAATGTACGTTTCAGCTGGTTTGGTCTTTTATTAACATAGGCACGTTTCAGCCATGATATCAGCTTGTTTTTGGAAATGGACCAGAAATGAACCAAAACATGTCATCTGACCACAACCTTTGCACAGTGTTGTGTGTTTCCCTGATCTTGGCTGTTACAGATTCATTACTAAGTAGGGCATCCCTCAGATGAAGGTGGAGGTGATGGCAGTCTGTCTGAAACTTTGCTGGAACCAAAAATCCACAATGCTGTTTTTTTAAATATTATTTTTACTTTTTTAACCACAAGCATACAGACATGTTTGTCCCAAGCTAGTAACTTTAGCCAAAGAATCTTATACCACCTGTTTGTCAGTGAGTAAACAAAGTCTTCACGGTATGATGCTGTGCATTGAATAATGATGAACCTAGAATTCAGACTGAGTGCTGCATTGAAAAAAAAAAAGTCTCTCTCATAACAAGAAAATTACTTTTGGAAATTGATATAAGAGTTTTGCCAATAGAAGCAAAACTGATTTAGTAAGATAACCAGATATAAGCTCTTTACACCATTGTCAATATCATGAAACTAGAAGAAAGCACAGTACAAGTGAAAAGTTTGGACACATCTTCTCATTAGTCATTGGTGGAATAGGCTATTCACTGTATAGAACTGTGTACCAGCCCCTACCTCTGCACAACACAAGTTATGGTCTGAATTAAGAAGGCAGTTCTACAAATTAACTCTTGACGAGGCCACACACAAAAAAAAAAAAAATCCAGGTGATGACCTCATGAAGCTGACTGAGAGAACACCAAGAGTGTGCAAAGCTGTCATCAAAGCAAAAGGTGGCTACTTCGAAGAATCTAAAATATAAAACATATTCTGGTTTTTGTTTGTTTACTACATACTTCCATATGTGTTCCTTCTTAATTTTCATGTCTTCCATATTAATTTACAATGTAGAAAAGATGTGTCCAAACATTTGACTGGTACTATATGTCAACAATCACTTTCACATTAGTTACCATCCCAGTTAATGAGAAGGACCTGATACAGTCTGGAGCAGTTGCACATGCCCAGGTAACCCTGCCCAACACCATGTACGCAATAGGGATCCAACTGTTTCTTTATTACCTTGATTTCAGAAAAAAAAAATGTATATTGCACAAGAGAATTTTCAAAATATTTTTAAGCTATATAATGTTTATTGACACCATAATGGCGGCACGGTGGCGCAGCAGGTAGTGCCGCAGTCACACAGCTCCAGGGGCCTGGAGGTTGTGGATTTGATTCCCACTCCGGGTGACTGTCTGTGAGGAGTTGGTGTGTTCTCCCCGTGTCCGCGTGGGTTTTTTCCGGGTGCTCCGGTTTCCTCCCACAGTCCAAAAACACACGTTGGTAGGTGGATTGGCAACTCAAAAGTGTCCGTAGGTGTGAGTGAATGTGTGTCTGTGTTGCCCTGTAAAGGACTGGTGCCCCCTCCAGGGTGTATTCCCGCCTTGCGCCCAATGATTCCAGGTGGGCTCTGGACCCACCGTGACCCTGAATTGGATAAGCGGTTACAGAGAATGAATGATGAATGACACAATAATCATGTTAACCTGAGGAGTGTATTTTTGGGATTGTATTTGTGCCTTAAATTATTTCAAATAAGGCAATGTTTCGATGTAAAATTCAGTTAAGAAAACAAAAATAAGGTAACCTATGAGAATAAAAGTGGCAAATTATTGCCTTGTTTTTAGATAATTTCACAAACATGTTATTATTGTTATTTGCAGTGAGTATAGCTAAGCCTGTGACAATAACACAGTCAAAGAGAAAAGGCGCAGTAGAGACACACAGAAAGAAAAGAGAAAAACCAGTCTGAATGTTCTCTGTCTCCATAAGCTGCTTTTACTTGAGCTCTATAGGCCTCTGTGGATTAAAGTCTATTGTATAATAAATGCTACATGCAACATCCCCTTTCTTCCCATAGACTGGGGTTTCCCAAGCCAAGCTTTACTGTGAGGTTTCCTGAGCTCTCTTTGCAGTATTTTCAAACATAAAGACCATATAATCACCCAGAAATCACTATACAACTGGTGAAACTTATTATTCAATTTTATAGATTGGGAAACAACCAGCATAGTGCCTTTATATGCTAATAGACCACCTAGTAGAAGCTAATGATCACCAACAACACGATAATAATTTTTTGTGTGATTGTATGTGTCTCTGTCACCATTCCACTCCCACTTTAGGTCACCATTTGTGTGGAGTATGGTGTGTTTTCCCTGTGTCTGTGCAAGTCTCCTCCGTGTGCTGTAATTTCCCGCCTCAGTCCAAAACCACATGTTGGTAGCATGTTCATTATATATTCAAAAAAGTCTTGATAGGATTGAAATCCTGAGAGCTGCATATTATTGTGTGTGATCGTTATTGTAGTTCTGCTGGGGAAGGAAATCAAATCCAAACTGGTAATATGTCTAAAACATAAATATGCTATTAAAAGACAATACCTCATAAAATATTGTCACATGTAAGTTGAGGACACTTAGCTACATGACAATATGTAGATAATTTATGTTCACTAAACGAGACCCTATCCACTGGTGGCATTTTTTTGGGCTTTTTTCTTTGGCTACTTGGCTATGCTCAAGTTTGCATGGTTTACATTGTTATGGTAGTTTGCTTGCGTTTGCTTCAAATGTAGTTGTGTTATAATTCTTTAGAATCCATGCAAGCCGTTAACACTTTACAGTGTGTGGAGGAAAGAACCTTGGTAATTTTGGAAATTTTTGATACTGCCTTTAAGGCAAATAGCTGCAAAAGGAAACTCAGGCAAAGTTCTGAATTATAGAGAAATTATTTAGAGACGTATTATATATAATATATTATATAATACAAAATATTAATGTTAATTAATTAAAAAATATATATTTACCTCTTTCAGCAAGCCCCAAATTGCAAGGAAAAAAGCGAGTAATTTTGTTTATATAATATAATAAACACACTTTCTCCATAATTATGTTTGCAGCCCTGTGCTGACCTGTTGCCTGTACAGGCTATGCTCCTGTCTTATGATTCCAGGTAAACTCTGGACACACCAGGACCCTGGTTATGTAGAGGTGAATTTGAGTAATGAATTCTGTTAGCAGATTAACAAAGATTCTATTGGATGTACATTTATCAAATCCAATGACACTTTGTTGAGCTGCTAGTGAGCAATGAGGGGTAAAAAGGGAAGAATATGAATTCCTTGCTGTGATCTCACACAGTTCCCACAAAGCATGCAATATGCCTCTACTTTCAGGTTTCCACTGAAATATGTTTGATTAGCTATCTTTCATCCCCTTTTTTATTATTTACAAAGCTGTTTTCCAGGATTGTTTCAGGGGTTTTATTGCAGGGCAATTTTCATAACTCAAAAAGAAAAATGTTTTATATTCCACCAGTGGTTTAGCAAATGCATGGCTTCACTGTCCTCGACTGGCTACCCTTTGAAAGAAGGTTCCTTCTTAAAAGGCGTTAAGTATGGTCTAACAAGCAGTAGTCACACTTCTGGCTCTTTGCATTTGGTTATTAGAAGACAGTCCCACTGAAAATGTGTGTGTGTGTGTGTGTGTGTGTGTGTGTGCGCGCACAGAAACAGCAGTGACATGGCTATTCCTCTTTCCTTTTCTCACACCAGTAGAGAGGAAAAGGAGCGATGAAGCTGAGTGAGCAGCCCATTTGTTTGTGTGTGTGTGTGTGTGTGTGTGTGTGTGTGTGTTAATGATCAATGAGTTCATACACACCATCGCAGAGTGTGATGCAACCTGTATCACCTTCAACAACTGCTGGACAAAATCAGTCAGGGAGGACGTATATGGTTATGGTGGATATATATATATATATAAATACATAAGCTGAAAATGTCCCTATGATGTTGGTTCAAATCACTGTATGATTGACAGAAGCATTGCAATAGAAACATTCAACATTCACAACATGGAGTTGCATAGTAATAATGACAATGAGCCAATCACCTTAAGCCCAACTCTAAGCTCTGAAAATTAAAAGCAGCAGGGCTGCCTCCTGTTCTCCCACAGCAGTTTACAGCACTGTTTCTGTAATTCCTCTTCAGGTACATGACTTTTTTTACATGAGGATTTTGCATAGATTTCATGAAACATTGCCACTACAAGACAAGAGCTAAGTTTGTGATTACAAAATAATGTCAGATCATAATATAGAAATGTTACGCCCTTCTGGGTTTATCTTTCTAACTGTGTATGTATTCACTTTTGAAGATCTGGTTGGATTGATCCAAGTGGATCACAGCACATAAACAATTGAAATTGTTTAGAAATGTTGTGTGTCCTTAATAATTAGAAAACACTATAACACACAGGAAGTTTGATCCCACATGAACACTCTGTGCTATTCACAACATGTTTGCTTTACCGCAGTTTAGTTTTATTTGTTTTTAGCTGTGTCTCTCCCCTTTGACTCTCTCTCTCTCTCTCTCTCTCTCTCTCTCTCTCTCAGCCAATTTGCCTCACACACACCCTTACTATATACAACTTGCAGAAAAGAGTCAGTAGATTCAGTGACTGTATAAAAGGAAAAATGACAAATAAATAAATAAATAAATACATAAATGATTACAGCGTCTGTCCCATCCCTTTTACTCACATGGAAGCCAGATTTACTAATCACATTTCAGTCATGATATCTCAGTTTCCACTTTGTCTATCCTCATCAAACAAAACCAAACACAGGGAATAAAGCCTGTAATTTTGACTGAAATTTGCAACAGTGATGAAACAGTCCTGAGGTGATCAGCGACTCCTAAGGGTTAACCTAATCTTTGCAATTTTACATTGCAACTCTAAAGTCTCATCACATGCTTTAGGAAGCAGCTCAAAATCAGAACCACTCATTTATCCCATATTTCTGGCTGTGGAATACTGTTACATAACACTGTCTTGTTTTATTTCTCAGTTTGTTGGTTGTAGTTCTAGTACTAGGTCCACAAATTAATGTGCACATGCACCAAAACAAGTGATATTTTCATACCCGTACCATTTAAGACTTTGAAAAGAGATTTTATAGATGAAATTCAGAGAAGCTCGACTGTGCAGGCTTTGGCTTCACATGAGCTATTATCCACAGATTTCTGATTCTGAATTGGAAATTTGACTAATCCACCATCCACAGGCCACTCCACTATGAATGGCAAAACACTTTTTCTTTGGCCGATTCATCTAGGACACTCTGAATATCAACAAAATACAATTAGAATGAGCTATGTAATCAATCGTATTTAAACAAATACAAAATTAAATAAATGTTGTCTATAAACAAGCACCCCAACCTTGCTGATATAGAAACAACTAGATTGATGAAGTATGTGTTGTAAATGGTTCTAGTATTAAAAAAAAAAGTTTTATACAGCACCCAAAGAGGTGCCTCTATTGCCATAAGCTGGACATTATAACAATAGAGGAACTAGAGGCAGCAAGAAAATAATATAAAAATATCTATAAACATATTGCAAATGAATACACCATAAATATGTAGTTAACTGTAGCTGTAAAAGCCCTGTGGAAGTAATGAAAGGGAATAAACAGTGATAAAATGGTTCTAGTTGTATTGCTGGATTAAAGTTCCTCCCTCTAATACAGGCCATGATTTCTAAATTGAACTAAACTGCTTTGATAATTATGCATCTGGCAGAAATACAGTAGTGTGCAAATGTTCCAAAACATTCTTTACTGCGAGCAAATCACTGTAACACACAGTCTCAAGTGCCTTACTGCTTTCATAAAAGAGCAGTGAATATAAAAAACTGTAAAATGCATTCAATGCATAGATGTATTTATTTATAAAAATCATTAACAGGAAACTAGTGTCCTGCCACACAATGTAGTCTGTTAACAGTGAGCACTGTTGCTAGGCAAAATGAGCATGAAGGTTGACCTATATTAATGTGGCAAAGACACTCCATGAAACAAAATCTGTTCATGTGTATTTAGGCTGGCTAGAAAAGCATAGATATGTGTCCTCTTTCTGATGGGAATATTAATCTAAAGGAGAGGTTGCAGGAAGTAGAAATAACAGAGCAGTCTAAAGCACTGTGTTTAAGGTGGAATTTTTTTTTGAAAATGCCACTGTCACTGTTCTCAGGTGAATGGGAAAAACTAAGGATTTCAAAAATGCTAGTGTCACCCAGCGTTCCTGTGTTTGGCTGAAATTCAAACAGCTCCTTACTCCATGTAGTGAATTAGTCATAATGTAGTCATAAAACTACTAAAAATATAAATGTACTAGCACTAGATTTCAGATTCCAACTTATGAATTAATATATCTTCACAGTCCAATTAAATACATGTATCTCCAAAAATAGTAACTTTACAGGAGAAAGACAAAAACCTTCTTAACATTCAATGGTTGTATATGTAAAAATATTTAAGTATTAAAAGTAAAAGTAAATTTGAAGCATTTGTATTGGTTCATTCATCATATTATATAAAATATTTATACAATTTGAAAGCTAACTGTTAAAAATCAACAGAAATGGAGATACATGTTTTTAGTTGGACAGCAACAATATATTTTGTTGTATTATAAATATACACAGCAAATTCTCCAGTGTTAAATCAACACTATTAGTGTTAATGTAACACCGAGAGTGTTAAATTATTACACTAACCGTGTAAATTAAGATCTAGGTTCAGTCATTTCATGACTTGGGTTGTGCACTACATAGGGAGTATGGAGTGATTTGGCATTAAACCTCTGTGTTTCTCTCATGCTTTGTGGTGTCTTAAAGAGGTACTATAGCCCCCTAAATATTAATGTATGAAAGAACATATACATACACGTCGTCAGTTTTGGCTAGATGTTGGGGGTCTTGACCATTGAAGAGCAGGGTGAAAGTGGGATAAACAAAAGATGATCTTAATGTAAACACTGTACTTGCAGTATATGGATACATGTGCTGGAAAAACACAAAGGTGTTATGAGGATGGTCAGATCCAAACATGCCCTTCATGTGTTCCTCATGGCTCAGCAGAAAATTAATGTGTTGATTTTTAATTGACTTCTCTTTTGCATGCAATCAGCAAATTCTGTTTTTAATATGAAGGTGCTAGGGAAAGCAGCTGGTGGCCCATCCCCCACTGGGGAGAGAGAGAGAGAGAGAGAGAGAGAGAGAGAGAGAGCAAGAGAGAGACCACATGCTGTTATACAAGCTTCTGGTTTTTTTTTTTCTTCTAGGAAGATTGCCTCAGCGTGGTACTTAAAGGGGAAAACATTTGTTCATGCAGTAAACTGCTCTCACACAGAAGGGGCTGCTGTGCCAAGATACACAAGGACTTCTAGCCGGCATTTCTCATCTCCTTTGTTACTAAACCGCCACAAAATCGTGAACAGATAACAACAAATAAAAGAATCTTAGGATAATGCACTAATACCAAAGCCAAGCCACTGTTTGGAGTAACTGAAGGGTTTGGAACATTGATAAATCCAGACCTTTAAAATGCGTTTGTTCCAGAAATCATCAGAAGCTCTCACTGTTCAGCAGTGGAGAAGCACATACTCATCCACTGTGGAAACAGTTATTCTGTTCACACACAGCTCGTACACTGAAGTAGCACTGAATCAGGAAAACCTTCCGTGTACATATATTCTTTGTCCACTTTATCAGCTCCATTGACCATACAGGCACACTTTGCAGTTTTATAAATACAAACAGTAGTCCATCTTTTCTCCTTGCCCTTCAATGGCCAGGACCCTCACAGGATCACCACAAAGAAGGTATGATTTGGGTGGTGGATCGTTCTCAGGGCTGCAGTGACACTGACATTGTGGTGGATCATGGTGGATCAGACACATTACTGCTAGAGTTTTTAAAGCGCTCCGTGTCACTGCTGGACTGAGAATAGTCCACCAACCAAAATCATCTAACCAACAGTTTCCTGTGTCCACTGAAGCAGGACTAGAGGACGACCAACACAAACTGTGCAGTGACAGATGAGCCATTGTCTCTGATTTTACATCTACAAGGTGGAGCAACAGAGTGGACAGTGAGTGGAGTCCCCTGTGGGAATGTCAAATTGTGACTTTCAGACATTTATTTTAAAATGTTCATTCAGTCATAATGTTTCACAGACCCACGGGTTCAAAATAGGCTCAAAATCACACATGACATTGAAATTAAGTATGCTTGCTTCTATTAGCATGTATGTTAATAAAGTTATACCAGGTGTATTGTAAATTAAAATACTGAGCACTGTGAAATTAGCTCTTCATAATCTTTGTAAATATTATATTAAGGAGCAACAATGCACATATTTAACATGTGTTTTTAGCTGTCCAATGTACGATTTACAATTTGGCTTTGACATCGTCACTTTTGGAAATATTGTGGCAGGAACATTTTAATGGTGATTGTGCTTCAGAGCACAAGTGGATTATTCTACCATTTGCAAGCATGTTAAAAAGCAATGGCTGTTGGTTGAGAATGTCAAATCTGTCAAAATTTAATGTGTTTTCCCAAATATGTGACTGAACTCCTATCATAATGGTTTTGAATTTGAAGCATAAATATCTACCTGGACCTGCATTTTGATGGTGCGCAAGTGGAGTGAAAGGAATGAAAAAGCCGTATAACATTTTTTTAGCCCATAAAAGCCCATGGTGACACACGTCAAAAACTCTTTATACGTTCTAGAAAAATCCTGGATGCAGTCACATTACAGTTTGTGAATTTGTGTATGTGTGACATTATTTACAGAATGACCGTGTGCTTGGTGAGTACACAGAGACTATAGAAATTCTTCTTTTAAAAACATATTTTTATTTCTAACCAGGTTTGTTCCAAATTATTCCAAATAACAATTTAAATGATTTTGTAATTGGTCCTATTACATACCACCCATTCTGATCCCATTTAAAGAACAAAATGTTGAAATACAAGTTACAGAATGGTTGTTGGGTTGTTGTGATGTTTATGTTACACCCCAAAAAAAAAAAAAAAAAAATATATATATATATATATATATATAACTTTATTTATATATATAAAGTTTCAGGGACTGTTTAATATTTCTCATTTTTTCAAGATGGTCTCATGTGCCAAGACATTTGCTGCAGTGTCAAAACGGCCATCCTGTAGATTACAGATGTCAGAATTGAGGCCTTCTGGAAACATTATTGTTGTGATAACAGAAGGGCTTGTTTATTTTGATACTATTTATGAATTTATGATACTATTTAAACTTCTATATGCACTCATACTGAGTACACTATGGAGAATGGTGATACACATTTAAAACATTTGAACTCATGTTTTGTAACAGTGCAGACTTTCAGCAGATTAGATTACAATAAAAATTCAGTTTAATTCATACTGCTGTTGCCAGAAAACAAATCTGAGTTTGATAGTCTAACTTAAAATAGTTTGGTAATTAATTTCAGAGCATTCTTTTAGTTGGCAAATACAACATGAAATAATGAACACCTAAGTGCTGTTAACTATAAACATTAGGTTATGAATAGTTTTTTTAAACAAAATTTGAGATAATTTAGAATTAAATTGAATCGAATGCAGCCAATTATAAGAACTGCCACTTTATTATGATCAATAGCATATTTGTAAAACAAAGAACATAATTTGTTGTCAGAGTTAGCTTAAACATGCTCAAGAGGAAGTTTGAGTGACTATGGAGGATTATTTACTTGAACTTCCAAAAATAAAAAAAGGCCAATGTTTCATCAGGAAAGTTTACTAAAATTGATAAAAAAAAATAGGGTTGGTATTGCATGTATAAGAGAAATACGACAACAAAGAGACAAATAGTAGTATGTTGTATGTCAGGTGTGCTAGACTTAGACATTATATTTTGGCAGGCATTTGGATTATGTTTTTACAGTTATTTCTGTTCATATGTGAGGGATCCAGTAAAGAATTTAGTCTCCACCTATGGGCACATCCAAGGAGTGGCCTGAAATTTGCTTGGCCAACCCACTGTCCACCCCCAAACCTTATGACTTGAATTTGCTTTTCAAGCTGTAGCTGATGCTCCACCCACACAGACAAAACAGTTTATTTTCAAATTCAAACATATCAACAACTGCTTAGACATAACATCACAAGACATAACATGGTTTAAGGTTAAAGGTTCAGTAACATATGGTGCTTGAATGTGAGCAGTGAAAGTTTGAAGACAATCCAGCACATACCTGAGCATGCACATTTATCATTTATAAGAGCAATGTTAATGCACCATGTAATGCGCTCTAATGTTAAAATGATTCCAATAAATTTCCCAACACAAATATGCAGAGTCTCTTATTCTTTGATATTACATATCACTGTGCTTACATTTGATGTTATGCATGACTTATGTACTCTTCGATATAGTATTATCCCCAAGACAAGAACAAACCGATGCACATGCTTTTGCAGCACCTTTTCCTTAACCCTCCTGTTATGTTCGTTTTTCAGGAACAGCAATGATGTTCCTGGGTCAATTTGACCCGGTGCACGTTTAATTATCCAAAAGATGTCTGAAACCAAAAAAATCCTAACCAGCAGTGTGAATATTTAATTACTAACTCTATTACTAATTATTCAATCAATATTTAGTGCAGTGGTGTTCCTTACCTCTAACAGATAATGGTTCAAAATAATGGTTCAATTAGGATAATTCACTCATTTTACATAAAAAAAACTTTAAAAATTTTTCTTTTTCTTTATTACTTTTGAAAGACTGGCTGTCGATTCATCCTTTGACTTATAGACCCCAGCCAGGATGAGGAGCCCCAAATATGCATCTAAATGTGTTTTATTTAACGTTACACTTATATAGTGCTTTTCTAGACGCTTTACAATCAACACTTAACATTCAATCCACACATACACTGGCGAGAAACGGCAGCCAAACGCACAGCGTACTCTCAATCAGGAACGACCATCAACCTGGAGGACTGCACCGGGCACTTGGGTTTCACCCATGACAGAGCACTGATCCATTGCTGGGCACATACACATTCACTCACACATACAGACAATCTTTCACATACACACTCTTTGTGTAGACAGTTATGAGAGAAGACAATTCACATAAACTCCATGTTTTTGAACTGTGGGGGAATCCCGGAGGATTTTTCATTCATTCATTGTCTGTAACCGCTTATCCAATTCAGGGTTGAGGTGGGTCTGGAGCCTACTCGGAATCACTGGGCGCTAGGTGGGAACACACCATGGAGGTAATATATTTTTCCACCTTTAAATAAAGACTAATATAGAAATATTGTGAAAATATTTGGGCCATTCTTTATTGTGGTAAATCTATTATTATTTGAAGAACTTGTTGCTTGTAAGATACATTCCTTTCACTGAGCAAATATAATTTTTCTACTGTCTCAAAAAATGTGACAACAACTGAGAAAAAAATGTAAATAATATAACCAATAAAAATGGAACAAGCACCAACAAATCAAACTCTCCTGAAAAGAGAGAAAAGAAGCTTAGACTGCCAGGCAAAATAATAACAATAATAATAATAACAACACTTGTTTCTTGGAACAATGTATAAACTTTCAAAGACCTAATGACTGGGGAACAGTCTAAAAGTTCCTTAAGTGCGAAGAAAGCAGGAGTCTTAATCCCCTGTAGCCTGTAGAGAGGAGGCATCCTTACAAAGTGGAAATAATGAGCCCTATTTTTTCTCCATTGCGTAATTAATGCATGACTTTTTAAATAAGTGAAGCGCAAAATGACTGTTGTAATTGGTTGTGGTGTAGCCTTGCCAGGGCCTCTCTCTTCATGCTGAAGATGCTCACAGTGTTATGGAGGGGCTTAGACCAGGTTGTGGGCAATTAATTATGGATGTCTACTATATTATTATCATAATGTTGGTGTATATTTTTGCATCTCTTAATCACTCCTAGGACACATTGTGTGGAGGCTCTAACAGCACTGCTTACTGCCTTAAGAGCAAGGTCTCTTGACAAATGCTTTATGGATATATACTATAAGAGATATGATAAGAAATTGTTTCATGGGTGATTCAGTTTGTGATTTGCAGATGTTGTGATAGTAGATGAAAGCAGATAGCAGATTGTGATAGTAGATGAAATACTATCAAACATTTATATATATATATATATATATATATATATATATATATATATATATATATATATATATATATATATATATATATATCAATAGCGAAGCAGCGAAGTGCAGCAAAACGAGACAAGTCATTGGATAAATGCTGGGCTTTGTCCCGCCCATCGGACGCTCAGCTTCTGAATTGGCTGGGCTGTCAGATTCCATTTCCTTGGCAAAAATGATGATTGGATGATCTGTCTGAGGCTGAATCCCTTTTTGATTGACAGCGAAATGAGCGAATCAGCGATCCTTTGGTGTAAAGATCCGTGGGAGCATTACATTTTCATTATGTTCTAAGTTGAAACGGACACTTTCTGTTTTTTGTTTTTTTTTGTAGCTGCTTCTCACTCACAGAGCACTCACAGGCGGACACACTTCACATGGGCCAAGGCCATTTAAGCAGCCTAGCTCTGCTGGCCAATGAGAGGACACTAGTCAAGTCCCTGGAAAAGACGCTTTGTTGGTACGACAGGGTCACTGATCATTTTCTTGAAAAGGAACGGAGGGTAGAATTTACGTATAATTAAACCGACACACACACACACATATATATATATATATATATATATATATACACACATAAGATGGACTCCTCTCTTATTTTTTACATTTGGATGCCAAAAGCATGTTCTGTATTGGATGTTGCCTGTGATTTTGTGACTTGTCGGTGTCGGACAGTGAGTATTAGTGGATCTGTTATTGCAGAAATATAAGAAAAGTTCGGAAAAGTTCATGAAAGAAAAGTTCATTTCTCCACCTCACCTCGCTTCAAAGGCAAAAGTGGTTTGACCCTCCCAATATCAGGCTTTCAGAAATGAAAGAAGAAAGAGAGAGAGAGAGATCAAGAGATAGAGAGAGATAGACAGAGAAAGGCAACTTCTGACACATTTCCCTTAGAAAAGATATGAACTTGAAGTGGCCTGAACAGTAAATATGTGGTATTAATGAAAGCTAGTTAGCTCAACAACTAATGTATAAAATGCACATTTGTTGAACATTTGAGTGTTTAATCCCCCCATACATAAATCTCTAGCAATGTCCCAGTTCACTTACACGCTTCAGATAAAATATAAAACACTGTCTTTTAACAGTCATAGATCATTCCTGAACATATTGAGATAATAAAAGTATTAAACATACACCATTAGCCACAACAATAAAAACGAGCTCCTTGTTTCTACATTTATTGTCTGTTTAAAAAGCTCCACTGATACAGGTGTTCTGTCTATTGCTCTGCATACTAAGTTAGTCCAATTTAACTTAATTTTATTCTTCAATAGTCAGGGTACCAAAAGCACCACCACAGAGCAGGTATAATCTTGGGGATGGATCATCCTCAGCACTGCAGTGTCACTGACATGTTGTGCTGGTATGAGTGAATCAGATACAGCAATGCTTCATGGAATTTTTAAATCCCTCAGATTCACTGCTTGACTACTGCTTGAATACCCAGCCAACAGCATCCTGTGTCCACTGATCAACACTACAGGTGAGCTACTGTCTCTGACTTTACATCTACAAGGTAGACCAACAAAGCACGTGTGTCTAATAAAGTGGAGAGTGAGTGGACACAGTGTTCAAAATCTCGGGCATCACTGCTGTGTCTGATCCACTTTATTCACCAGAGAGAACATATCTGCTCTGTGTTAGTCCTGTGAGAGTCCTGATCATTGAAGGAGAGGGTGAAAGTGGGCCAACAATATAAAGTGTAACAGGTGGACTACAGTCTGTAATTGTGGAACAGCAAAGTGCTGCTGTATGGTCAGTGGAGCTGATAACATGAAAAATTAATGTTGAAGCAAAGAGGACATGTTAATGCTTTGGCTGATCTTTGTATATAGTATGTCAGTAACAGATTTAAGCAAATGTTATCTGGAGCACATTCGCCAAAGAGCTGAGGTTCTTAGCATGTGTTTCACTGGAAGGAGATTGCGGTATTAGAGTGATTTCTAAGTGAGACTGAACCCACTCCAGCTTTCTAAAGCTGTTCCTCGCTCAGGGCAAAATCACTTTCACAGCCACTCCACATCATTCACACACTCTCACACTCCACTGACATAAGAAAATGGAGCTGCAGGAGACACAGCCTGTGTTCAATAGGCAATAAAAGACAATGATAAGATTCAACTTTAATGTATGACCTTGTCCACTTCTGGGCACCACTGATCTACTTGTTCTACACTGATACTTGTTGATTTATTTATACCTCTCTGGCCTACTTTTGCCATTGAGTTTGGTGACCTAATGTTCCTTAGAATCCCATTCTATTGGCTGTGCTTTTTATAGTGATTATACAGGCTTTATCTATGTCTAACACTAATTAGAAGGGGTCTCTGGATGCTTCTAGACATATATTGTATACGATATGCCAGCTGGGTGGCACGGTGGCGCAGCAGGTAGGTTTGCAGTCACACAGCTCTAGGGACCTGGAGGTTGTGGGTTCGATTCCCGCTCCGGATGACTGTCTGTGAAGAGTTTGGTGTGTTCTCCCTGCGTCCGCGTGGGTTTCCTCCCACAGTCCAAAAGGTAGGTGGATTGGCGACTCGTAGGTGTGAGTGTGTGAATGAATTTGTGAGTGTGTGTGTTGCCCTGTGAAGCACTGGCGCCCCTGCAAGGGTGTATTCCCCCCTTGCGCCCAATGATTCAAGCTAGGCTCTGGACCCACCACGACCCTGAACTGGATAAATTAATGTGCATTTATTCTGATATAATGCCTATGTCTAAAATTTCCTAAATACTGTCTACAAACAGTACTGTGAGTTAGGAGGACACAACCTCTGACCCATGTTTACCAACTGCACCACAAGGGGCTTTATTTCCTAAAAACACTTTTAGTAACTGCTGCACAAGTTACTTGCTACAAAATGCTATTTCTCACATATTCACATTTTGGAAGTGCACCACAAGAGACAAAAGTTAACAAGCCTATATAACAAGTCCTAAACTGGCTGCATATTACAATATTAATAAGCAATTATCACAGTGAATTAAACCAAGTATTAAACTATAGCACTTGTATTTGTGTCATAATGTGACCGCTATAACATCCAGATATTAGAGTCCATTATTAGGCCCTTTGCCAAGCTGAGAGTTGTACATTAATAGGCTGCTCACTACTTCAATGCTGTCCAAAAGTCAGAGACCACCCTTTTATTTATTCAGATTCAAGTCAAAGCTGAAATTAAGTTCAAAGAATTCACTTCTTAGGACACATTAGGAAACATGTTCTTCATAGAGAATTAAAGCTGAACAACTTAGTTCATATCTACATAAGAATCATATATATGAAAAAATTCCTGGATTCAGGTCACATCATAGCACAGAGACAGCTCTAGTCAAGTTAACAAATGATCATCTTCTTGCTTCTGATTAAGACCACATATCCCTGTTGGTGCTACTTGACCTTAGTGTAGCTTTCAATACAATAGACCACAATATTCTCATAGAAAGGTTAGAATTAATAAATTCAGATTTATTTTTAAATCTCGCAGACTTTCCAGTTAAACCTGGTTCAGCAGCAAATAATTTTAGTGTCATAATTGACCCGGATTTATCATTTGACCAACACATCGGCAGTATCACTAGGACAGCTTTTTTAATCTTCGCAACATTGGCAAGATAAGAAATGCCTTATCCCTGCATGGCACAGAATATTAGTACATGCCTTATTACTTCAAGGCCAAACTATTGTAACGCACTACTGTCAGGATGCACTAACCACAATTACTGAGATCACAGAGCACTGGATTTGTAATAGTTCCCAGAATTCAGAAGGCCTCAGCTGAGGGAAGAGATTTTTCTTATAAACCCCCCCAACTCTGGAATGATCTTCCAGAAAATGTTCGGGACTCTGATACAATCGAAATATTCAAATCTAGGCTGAAAGCTCATTTGTTTAGTTTAGCTTTTGCTAGCTTGCCCATAGATACAGGCGGCAGATCCAGGGGTCCACGGACACAAGGACTTATAGTAAACTGAGACGCCGGTCACTCAGGTTTGTCATCAGTGGAGCAGAGGGATGCCAGTATTTCAGGATGTTCCCACGTTTGTGTGTCCTTCTGGTTCTCTCCTTTTAGTTAAAGCTGTCAAAGTCAGATCTGCCAGAGTCATTAGCCACGCTCTGGAAATGTTCACATTCTATGCTTTACATACACCCAAACAGATTAAAACTAATTCCATCCCTCTCCGTCTTTCCAAGTAAACCGCTGGACACTGATAGATGACTGTCAAGCTCCTGCTCCATGCTTCAGACCAGCTGCCCACGCTCCTGCCAACACCACTTGCCTTGGACTAGCTGCCGACCCTACACTGAAGTTTTCATGGACTCCTAACTATTATTACCAGCAGACAGACCAAAGGAGGACAGGTCCCCCATTGTGAGCCTTGGTTCCTCCTAAGGTCTCTTCCTCAGCTCTGAGGGAGTTTTTCCTTGCCACTGTCACCCTTGGCTTGCTCACCAGGGAATTTTTACATTCTTTACATTTCATGTCAAAACTTTGTCTTTACCAGAATTCTGTGAAGCTTCTTTGTGAAATCATCAGTTGTAAAAAAAAAAATCCTATACAAATTAATTTGATTAGATTTGATTACACAGTGTTAAGGTAAGATATTTTATGTGTTTTGTGCACCATAAAAGGACACAGCATTTCTATCCTTAAAGTTTTAAAATGACAACAGCCGCTCGCAGACTAATTTACACACATGCTAGTACACAAACACACCTCAGCTGCCTGATGCATTTCAATTTTAGGTAGCCCAAGATGTCTCTGTGTCTATAATTGGTCATTTATAATACTCAGTATACATATGCACCCATCTGCAGTAGCACTAAAGTGACCTCCTTGTTTCTACATGTTGCAGAGATACATGTTACATTTTGTATCTCTACATTTACACACTGCAGTTCATCTGTTGCTCTACATACTTTCACCCTATTAAAGCTCAATGACCCCACAGAGCAGGTATGATTTGGGTGGTGGATCATTCTCAGCACTGTAGTGACATTGACATGGTTTTGGTGTGTTAGTATGTGTTGCACTGGTATGAGTGGATCAGACACAGCACTGCAGCTGGAGTTTTGAAACACCTCAGTATCACTGCTGGACTGAGCTACTGTGTCTGACTTTAAATCTACTAGGGTTGACAAACAAGACAAGTGTGTCTAATCCACTCCTATAGTGACCTGAGTTAGGGATGGAACCCACAAACCCAAAATCTGAATCTGAAACTGTGAAGATATCACACTTGGCTGCTGGATTGGTAGGACTATGTGGTACATGATGAATTTTAAGATAAAGTAAGTGAGATGCCATTAGAATATGTGCCAGAGATGCCTCTAAAACCTGTCTGAAGGAAAATTTTTTTAGATAAAATCCAGCTCTGGAGACCGTACTCCAGTCTCAGAAATCTACAATCTACTTCATTCATTCATTCATTCATTCATTCATTCATTATCTGTAACCGCTTATCCAGTTCAGGGTCACGGTGGGTCCAGAGCCCACCGTAGCACCCCCACGACTCCGGCGTTAGAGCCCTCACAGCGGGGTGAATGGGTAACGTCTCGGCATCATAGCCGGAAAGCTAAGGCTGATGCTAACGCTGAGGCCAAAGCTAGCCCACCGGGACACCACGCTCCTCCGATTCGCGTGTCAAACAGGTTTGCCCTGCTCAGCGAAGCACCCGCTGAGGAGCCTGTTAAGAGTGCTCTGGTTATAGGAGACTCTATTGTTCGACACGTGAAATTAGCTACTCCTTTAGGGGCGCCGGCAGTAACAGTTAGCTGTTTATCGGGAGCCAGAGCGCCGGATATTAGTGGCAACCTTAGACTGTTAGCTAATAGGAGATATTCGAGGGTAGTCATTCATGTAGGGGCCAATGATATTCGTCTGCGGCAGTCTGAGGTAACTAAGGGTAATATTACAGAGGTGATTAAACTGGCCCAGACGATGTCCGATGCCGTAATCTGCTCTGGCCCCATACCAATGCGGCGTGGCGACGAAGCTTACAGCAGACTTTGGGCGTTAAACTGCTGGATGTCCAAGTGGTGTTCCGAAAATCAAGTGGGCTTTATAGACAATTGGTTACGTTTTGAGGGCAAGCCTGGTCTTATAGGTAGGGATGGTATCCACCCCACGCGGGAGGGTGCTGCCTTACTTTCTTGCAGCATAGCACATAGTCTCTTAGTTAGTCAGCAGAGTAGTGTAGATAGCTGCTGACAATCCAGAGCCGGGACCAGGCCGCAGACAGACAGGCTAAACCGACCGTCTGCGAACTGTCTTGAGGCGTCACCCAGGTTCAACTGTATTGAGACTGTGTCTTTCCCCCGAACTAAATGTAAAAGTAGAAAAACAAAATCAGCCTGTTTCAGCAACCTAATCAATATTAAATCATACACAACACCTAGCAGCAACACCTCAGAACTAAAATTTGGGTTACTCAACATAAGATCACTAAACTCAAAAGCACTCATCGTAAATGATATTATAAGTGATCATAAATTCAATGTTTTTTGTCTCACGGAAACGTGGGTTAGACCAAATGAATATTTAGCACTAAATGAAGCCACCCCCCTAGGCTATAATTATGCACATAGCCCAAGAATATCAGGCAAAGGAGGTGGAGTATGTGTAATTTACCAAAATACCCTAGAAATTAGTCTTAAACAATGTGACACCTTCTCTTCTTTTGAGGTTCTCTCCACTATTATTACAAATCCGGTCACAAAAAAGGACGCATTTTTATTATGCAACATTTACAGACCACCAGGGCCTTACTTAGAATTTCTGAAAGAATTCAGCGATTTTGCTACAAACCTAGCGGTGTGCAATCATAAAGTTATAATTGTAGGAGATTTCAATATCCATTTTGAGAAGGAAAGTGGCCCACTAAAAAAGGCATTTACCTCAATCTTAGACTCTATTGGTATTACTCAAAATGTAACAGGGCCTACACACTACTGCAGCCACACTTTAGACTTAGTTCTGACACTAGGTCTTAACATTGACAAAATTAATATCCTACCGCAATCCTCAGCAATCTCCGATCATTACTTAATTTCATATGAGCTACGTTTTAGCCATAATATATGTAAGAACCCTCGCTATTCTACAAGGCGTATAATAAAACCATCTACCACCCTACAATTTATAGAAAACCTACCAGAACTATCGACCCCAGTTCCAACTCCATCAGACCCAATGGACCTAGATGTACTAACTGATTACCTAGAAAATACCTGTCGATCTACTTTAGAAAAGGTAGCACCACTTAAACATAAAAGTATAAGACAGAAAAAGCTTGCACCATGGTATAATGATAAGACCCGTACTTTAAAACAAACATTACGAAAACTAGAGCGGAAATGGCGATCAACCAAGCTTGAAGTGTTCTATTCTGCCTGGAAGGACAGCCTTATAGAGTATAGAAATGCCCTCACTAAAGCTTGCTCAGCATATCTGGCCTCGCTGATCTCCCATAATAAAAATAATCCGAGAGCACTGTTTAGTGTGTTTTCTAGAATTACAAAAAATCAAGCAGGTTCTGAACAACTAATTCCAGCAACTCTCACCAGTAAAGATTTTATGGACTTTTTTAATAATAAAATTGAGAATATTAGACAACAAACTCAAGCCACAGGATCAAGTCCATCCTGGCTGCCACCCAATGTGAATGATATAAAACATAATATAACTGTAAAAGAAAGACTTGAAACCTTTTACCCACTCCCACAATTAGAACTAGAGAAGATTATCACCTCCGCAAACTGTACAACTTGCACACTTGATGCAATTCCCACAAAATTGCTCAAAGAAGTACTACCAGCTATTATTGATCCTCTTTTAACTATAGTAAACTCATCGCTTAGTCTGGGCCATGTACCCAAAGCTTTTAAACTAGCAGTTATTAAACCTATGATCAAGAAACCAAATCTTGATGCTAGTACACTGTCTAATTACAGGCCTATTTCTAATTTGCCATTTCTGTCCAAGATCTTAGAAAGAGCTGTGGCCCAACAACTTAGTTCATATCTACATAAGAATCATATATATGAAAAATTCCAATCTGGATTCAGGCAACATCATAGTACAGAGACAGCTCTAGTCAAGATAACAAATGATCTTCATCTTGCCTCTGATCAAGGCCACGTATCCCTGTTGGTGCTTCTTGACCTAAGCGCAGCCTTCGATACAATAGACCACAATATTCTCATAGAAAGGTTAGAAAACATGGTTGGAATCACATGGACAGCCCTATTATGGTTCAAATCTTACTTAACGGAACGTTATCAATTCGTAAAAGTAAACAATCTAAATTCAAATTATTCTAAAGTAAGATTTGGAATTCCACAAGGCTCTATTTTAGGACCATTATTATTTACATTATACATGTTACCGCTAGGCACAGTTATAAGAAACCATGACATTAACTTTCACTGTTACGCAGACGACACACAATTGTATATTTCAGCCAATCCCGATGACAAACACAGATTAAAGAAAATAGAGGACTGTGTAAAAGACGTGAAAGGCTGGATGTTGCGTAACTTCCTCCTTCTAAACAGCAACAAAACAGAGGTCCTGCTTTTGGGTCCAAAAGTGGCAAGAAATAAATTATCAGATTTAATTTTAAATCTAGCTGACTTTCCAGTTAAACCTGGTTAAGCAGCAAAAAATCTTGGTGTCATAATTGACCCGGATTTATCATTTGATCAACACATAGGTAGTATCACTAGGACAGCTTTTTTACATCTTCGCAATATTGGTAAGATTAGAAATGCCTTATCCCTCCAGGACGCAGAAACATTAGTACATGCCTTTATTACTTCAAGGCTTGACTACTGTAACGCACTACTGTCAGGATGCACCAGCAGCAATTTAAGAAAACTTCAACTAGTTCAAAATGCTGCAGCTAGGGTCCTCACTAAAACTAGAAAATTTGAACATATCAGCCCAGTTTTATCATCACTTCATTGGCTGCCTGTTAAATTCCGCATTGACTACAAAATTTTGTTATTAACATATAAAGCTCTACATGGGCTTGCTCCTGAATATCTTCAAGATACAATTTCCTATTATGAGCCTCCACGTTCACTCAGATCACAGAATACTGGATTTTTAATTGTTCCCAGAATTCAGAAGGCCTCAGCTGGGGGAAGAGCCTTTTCTTATAAAGCCCAGACTCTGGAATGATCTTCCAGAAAATGTTCGGGACTCAGACACAGTCGCAATCTTCAAATCTAGGCTAAAAACACATTTGTTTAGTTTATCTTTTGGTAGCTAATGCTCCCCCATAGATAAAGGCGGCAGATCTGGGGGGTCCATGGACACAGGGAATTATAGTAAACTGAGACGCTGGTGCTGTCGTCCCGCCGCTTCTCGCGATCACTCAGGTTTGTTGACGGTGGAGCGGAGGGATGCCAGTGTTTCAGGATGCTCCCGTGTCTGTGTGTCCTCCTGGTTCTCTCCTTTTAGTTAAAGCTGTCATAGTCAGATCTGCCGGAGTCATTAGCCACACTCTGGAAATTTTCATATTTTCTACTTTACAAACACAAAACAGTTCAAAACTAATTCCATCCCTTTACATCTTTCCGAGTAAACGACTGCCCACCTGTCTGTCTGGACACTGATGGATGACTGTCGAGACCCTCCTCCACGCTTCAGACCAGCTGCCCACGCTCCAGCCACCACCAAGTGCCTTGAAGCTGTCCCTACACTGAAGTTCTCATGGACTACTAACTATCATCACCAGTAGATTGACCAGAGGAGGATGGCTCACCCCTTGTGAGCCTTGGTTCCTCCCAAGGTTTCTTCCTCAGCTGGGGGAGTTTTTCCTTGCCACTGTCGCCCCTGGCTTGCTCACTTGAGGGTTTACATTTGTTTTTACATTTCATGTCAAATCTTTGTCTTACTGGAATTCTGTGAAGCTGCTTTGTGACAACATCAGTTGTGAAAAGCGCTATATAAATAAATTTGATTTGATTTGATTTGATACCTGGAATCACTGGGCGCAAGGCGGGAATACACCCTGGAGGAGGCTCTCAGAAATCAGAGTGTGCTTTTTACATGAGCACTTGACAATTAACTGCATGTAAACACACTCATTGTGTGATTCGTTTTGGAAAAGAATGCCACTACAAGTCATCCAAGAAATATAGGATAGACCTCGGCTGTCACAGTCCAATGCTCCGTATTACCCTCTAGCAAACCCTTGGCATTGAGCATTGTGACCTTACGTGATGTGCTGCTGGAACAGAGTCTGTTTACCTTAAAATAATAATTTTATGCATAACAGCCCCTGTGTATAATTGAATGAACAGAAGAAATGTAGACATCCATTGCATCTGAGGTTGGCAGAAACACAATAAGCAGAGTCTCATACTGAAACATGTTCCAGCTTTTACAGCTGGTCAGAGACTTAATGTTATTAGTGCACTCAAGCCAGCCTACTGCTTACACATGGCCTTAGGGAGAATATCCTTGCATGTTTCTACATGTTTAAACCTAGTTGGCTCATAACAGTGCACAAAATATTGTTCTCACTGGCTGAGTGTGGGCAAAGGGAGGAAAAGCCATGTGCTTAGCAACACCACTTTTCAGCAGCTGGCCAATGATTAGCCCCACTGTGAGACTGCAAATGAGCACTTAAGCAATATAGCACGAGAAGGGCTGTGTTATCTATAACACTAAAGCTGTGGTGTTACCTACCAAAATGTAAAACCTAGAGTGTTGAATGATTTTTATACAACAATTCTGCATATTAAAGGACAATGTTAGGCAAAGAAATCCCATAAAGTAAAAATAATTGCCTCTTATTCATCAGCTTGTTAATCAGATTTGCCATTCCACCTTAAATGGTACGGCCAGCACAGCTGGTGCTCAGGCATCAGAATGTAACTGATGCAACATTTAAGCCATAATAAAGGCAGTAGAACTGCTGCATAATTTAAGGTGGAATGGACGTACCAGAATGTGACTGCTGCATTATTTAAGGTGGCATGGAAAATTCAGATAAGAAGACTTTTTGAGAATCCTTTCCAGTTGAATGTGTGAAAACCAAATCCAGTTAACAGCAGGATCAGATATAAATGTCCAGCTGCCGTCCCACTCTCTTTAAGAGTCTGAGCAAATAAGCTGCAGGTAAAATTATATCTCATAAATGTATCTAATGTAGGCATCTTTTGTTTATGTACATGGTAAATATGTATATGTACTCTATAATATAATATAAGTATATGTTATTATTCCTGGCAGAAATTATAGAATACCCCCACAATTGTATGTTAAGGAGTCCTTATTTAAAGCAACACAATATATCTGGTTCTTTTACACCTGTTTAATGTTTATTGTTGAGTTTATAAGTTTAAGTGTAAATTTCTAAAATGTCATTAGAATCAGTGTCAGTTCAGCACCATTAAACTGTAAACAGAGCTTGAGCCCCTTTAGAGGCTTGTAAACATTGATTGGTTTGGTATTCAGCAGCACTTTGCATGAAAGAGAAAAGCTCAGAGAAACTAATGTACTCTGACATTATGTAACGTAATAATATAGTAAGTAGTAATGTAATAATAGTTTCCAAGCAGTTAGATTGTTACATATTTGATGTCACTAGGACAGCAGTTGTAATTGAATAGAAGTGGCATTTACTTGGCAGTTAAAAGTGATGTAATATACAGACACACTAAATGGCCTTACCTCCTGAGCTCCTTTAACATGTCTTCTGAAATCAAGGCAGTCTAACACTGACTACACTTGTGGTTTCAGCCAATGAGCATCCAGGACTGGAACAGTCCAATTTAGGCAACGGATTGCCTTTTTTTTATGTAACACAATTTTCAGTAATCCATAATTAATATCAGCTAAAATTCCTTCATACACTATGCTTTATATATGTTTTATAAAGTGTTATATACAAAAAGATTGTCTTGTAATGCCTAGCATAAGCTTGGAGTTTTTACTACATTCAAAACAAATCAAGAGTATGTGAATATCACTGCTGTCCAAGAGGAACAGGAGAAGTGGGGAAACAAAACATCAATGGAAAAAACTAAAATTTCAGTGAAAGTCAGTGTAAAAAAAAGTAATAAAAATAAACAAATAAATAAATAAAAAGGTGGAACGGTGTGTTTGAGGGGGGAAAAACACAATTTTTTATACATGGATGAAGTTTAACTTATCTGTAAGTTTTTATTCACTATTTGAACTCAAGCTCTTAAATTTTGTAGCACTTTTGGTAATGCAGTTAGCTGTCTCTGGAATTTGGAGACATTTCCACCTTAAGTGATCTTAAAGTGGTGTTGCTCAATTTCTTTCTTTGTAAACACATTAGACCAGTTTTGAGCAGGCAAACAGACTGGAGAGCTGGCAAATATCTGAATTTTACGAAAACTGTTTTTTGATTACAATCATGAACTACGGCTTAGTTAAAAGGCATAAAAAATGAATTCCTACATATTTGATTAAAGATCATGCCCATGATACATACAGTGTGTACCAAATGTAGTTAGTCTTTCATGGGTTTACAAATTAATTTCTGATTCTAAACCAAGGTAAAACATGAACAGCCTAATATTTGCCAATAATACAGTCCTAATCCTAGCCATAACCCTAAACCAAGGTCTAACTCTAAGCTCCAAAGGTTAGAAATGGCAGAACTGTCTCCTGTGAGACATTCTCCTACAACAGTTTACAGCACTGTTTCTGTGACTCTTCTTCAGGACAGTTTGCAAAACACTGTGACCTGTGGATCGAAGCCTGCATAGTGATTGTAAAATAATTATGAATTTAAATGAATCATAACGTAGAAATGCAATTGATACCAGGGCTACTACTTTTTGTATCATATTTACTAATATTTGAAGATCTAGTGTATAATGTATTATACAGTATTTATAATAATATAAAATATTATATTTTATATGGTATCACATATTCCATATAGCACATTGTGAACACAGAATTCATAGCATGTGTTACCATAGCGTCTAATGTGTATTTTAGAGAAACAGCGTTTACAGACCCCTTTATACAGCCTTATGCAAAGGTTTGGACAACTGTGGTTCAGTCATATATTTTACAAGAGAAAACGTATCTTCTACTGGAAACATAGTTCAAAAAATATATTTTATACCCAAAAGTTTCAATCGAAACCCCTCAACAGAGGAAATATGCCTTTACTCCTTTACAGAACACATTTAATATCTTTTTTTTCCCCTCCAACATGTTACATTCAACACATTAACAGTCGTTGTTCATTAAAATCTTTAAAATATTGTTGTGTAGATGTGTACTTATTCTTAGTTCCACTTAGACAACCAAAAAACATGTTATTTGACCTGGGCATGGATAGTCCCTCCAATTAAGCCATTGTTTGCTGGAAAACCTGATCTCTTGTCTTTATTGATAAAGTGATGGCTGATGGCAGTAGCACAATGTCCAGAAGCCTCTTAATTGGTTTGATGAAGTGTCTCAGCACTCAGCAGACTTTGCAGCAGTACAGCTAACACTAACTAGGCAAGTAGAAATATATTGTCAGTGGACTATATATACACACAGACACACACCCTAAGTGTTTAACTGAATTCACTCTTTAGGAAGAGTACTGAGTTCTTTTCTACATATTTTGTATGTAGGAGGGTTTCACATTCGCTCATCCCTACTGCGAACAAAACCAGAGTTCTACCGCTCTATCAGCGATGCATTTAATTTAGGGCTGAAAAATCTATTAAACTTGACTGACTGTCAGTCACTTTTCCCAAGCTGCAGTCAGCATACATGTCACTTACTGAAAACAAGATTGACATAAAGCACCTGAAATAAGCAGCAGCTGAAAATGGATGCATTACAGGCCTAGCAGCATGTGACTATTATGGGTTGCATCCGTCAGACAGTTATCAGCTTGCAAGTAATAAAAGAACACTAGGCAGTATTTTACACTAAAGTTACTGCTTCCAAATCATTGCAATGCTCTGGACCCACTGCAAACCTGGTTAACATGAAGTGGTTACAGAAGAATGAATAAATTAATGTTTCAGCTGACAGTGATACATTCAACACTAACCGATGCAGAATATCACATCTTAAACAATGTCAGAATATATACTACTATGTCATGGAAAGAAGGGCAAAGGACTGGCCTGTGTCAAGTGAAAGCAAAATAAAAAAAAAATTTGTTCAAATGTGATTGGGAATAAACAGCTGTGTTCCTTTAAAAAAAACATTATCCAATCAGATAAAAAGGCTTCAGTTTGATAGGGAGAATTAAGATAAGCCTCTAGAGCAGTGAAAAAATATAATGTGGTTTTTTGAGCCTAATTTTACACTATTGGTGTTTTCTGCTGCAACTCTACTCGAATCTACTTGCTTTTTAGGGACAAAACATAGCTCTGTGCATCAGTTCAGACAGATCAGTACAGTTTTCTATTCCTTGTTGCACTGTCCAGCTATCACCGTCTTTCAACAGCCAACAATCAAAGGAGCATTTGAACTGCAAGGCATACAGGTCACATTTAGTCCCTACTCGGCCAAGTACAATAGGTACCATGCAGTGGAAAAGCACCATAAGTGGAAATAAAATGAATTAAACTCTGACAGCATGGAGCAGGACAATGATGAAATTCATCAGGCTCAGTTTGTGAAAGAGTGCTTCTGGGAAAAGTAGGAATCGCATGAATTAGCCACTTCTGAGGTCTGACCGTGAACCCACTGAAAGCCTTTGGGAAGTGCTGGAGAGTAAAGAGGACTTAGTATGCCATCTCAGCCAGAAATTAATTACATTTGTAAAGTAAAATTTTGTGATGTTGCTCAAGTTCATCTGAATAATGCCACAGTGAATACATGCCGCAATCAAAGCTAAAGAATTTTTATTTTATTATTATTTTGGCAATGCTGTTCAGCTTGGTGATATATTAGCATGCGGAGTTGGAACTTTCTATGTTCTGTCATGTTTAATATCACTGTGTAAAAGATGCATAGTGCTGACTTTATTGTTGGAGGCATTGAGTTTCTGAGCTTATTCAGAATAAAACCATTTATTCAATTAGATTAGCAATAAAAGCCACAAGGTACAAATTATGTGTTTGACACAACATTACTGTCACACCCTCGTCCTGTCAGGTCTGTTGTTCCTGCCATGTGCTCACTTAGCACATGGCCCTGTTTGTTATTGTTCATGTCTCCGCCCTATTTCCGCCTATTGTTCCTCCTCCTTGTCCGTGTCTCATTTGTTACCCTGCCCTCTCATTATCTGTTCCAGGTGTGTCTTGTCTGTGTCGTGTATTTAAGTCCCCTTGTCTCTCTTCCTCGTATCGGTCATTTGTTATTATTCCTAGTCATGTTGCTTCTCGTTTCTTTCCGCCAAGTCGTGTTGTTTCACTTCCAGTGTTTCCGTGTCTCTGTCGTTTCCTCGTTCCAAGTCTAGGTTTTGTATTGTTTAGCTCATTAGTCGGTCTCTGCTGTTTCTCGTTTTGTTTCCCAAGTCATGTTTTTCAAGTTTGGTCTGTCTTTACTACTATTTGTTCCATTTCTCAAGTTAATCAGTCTAGTTTGTCTATCTCTGCAGTTTTCCGTTGTTGTTATTGAGTCTGTCTATCTCCACCGTTGTTTGTCTTTGCTTTTGTTATATCTTGTTAAAATAAACATCTGTGTTATTAGCGTGTGTGTCTGACATCCATGAAACATGACAATTACAAATCTATACATATACAGTTGTAGTAGACCATGTGAAAAAATATATCTTTAACTGCCAAAATATAAGAAAGACTAACAGAAAAATCATGAGTGACAGAGTAATCTGTCAAGGCAGACAATTGTTTTACTTGTGCTGAATCATTGTGTACTTGTGCACAGGTCCAGCCCAACGAACTTCAAGATCTCAACACCTTTAAGGCATTCCTGTGCTTAAGGGCAAGGCAGCCCTATACCGCCACTTTGGAGTTTTCCCACATCAGAGGATTCCCTCTCGGATTTCAGAGTTTGAGTGTTCCTCAGTGTCCAGTTGGACTGAATCTGTGGTTGAATAAACAGACCAGTGGTTTCGCCATAGCATAAACAACTAAAGAAACAGAAATAATACAGTTTTGGCTTGGTATTGATGTTAATGGAAAATATCTAAAGGTATGTATCAAAATTAACCTTTTTTGTGTCTCTTTTGGAGCTTAAATTCTATGTTATTTATGTTTGTTACTATATTGGTGGGGCAAATGTTAAAATACTTTTCTCTTGTCATTTTAACATCTATAGCTCATTCAAAAACAATTACAGGCAAGCAAAAACATATAAAGCAAGACATAAAAACTGAAAAGGCTTTGTCTTTTTATACTATTGGCAGCTGCTACAAACTGCATTGGTGTACACAAAGCTTAGCTCCTTTCTTTGTTGAACAATACACAGTGTGAACTGTGTCAGAGAAGTAAATACATAATAGAGAAAGTTGAGAAAGCCAGCAAGGCTCAGAAAGTCTTAAAAAGCACTTGCCAAGCTCAGTTTTCAAGTAAAAATGCCTCAAATATCACTTTAAGGGTCCCAGCGGTGGGCTATCAAAACAATTTAGTGCTTGTCAGCACTTTTGAAACCCTTGGTACACAGATGTGACAACACAGCATGTTGTGTTTCAAACCTTCTCATAATGTGGATATCATACCGCTGTCAAACGTGCCACAAAAGCCCTTCAGATTGCTTCAAAATCGTTCATGCTTTGTGCAACACATGCAGGAAAGCAACTGATGTCGCTGTGTTTGGTGAATTAACCAATCAGGCCAATGTCTTCTGAAGGAGCTCCTTTACATCTGTAGTGTTCACTATAACAAAACACAAACATGGGTATAACAAACCTCATTTTGGAAGGATTGTGAGCCCGATTACAGTTGGGGGAATTGAGCATTACATCTGGAAGATTGAAAAATCAGGGCTATAATAAGATGATTTTCTTTTTTTGTAACCAACATATAAATGTAATTCAAAATTAAAACATTATCATTTTCTGTTTTTATGGTAAATGATACATTCATTCATTTACTGTCTGGAACTGCTTATCCAATTCAGGGTTGCAGTGGGTCCAGAGCCTACAATACACAGAATCCAGTCCTTCACATGGTGACACACACTCAGACATACATTCACTCACACACTCACCTCTAGACACATTTTGAATCGCCATTCCACCTACAAACGTGTGCTTTTGGGTGGTGGGAGGAAACCATAGCACCCGGAAGAAACCCACGCAAACACGGGGAGAACACACCAACTCCTCACCCGGAGTGGGACTAGAACGCACAACCTCCATGTCCTTGGAGCTGTGTGACTACGACACTACCTGCTAAAAGTCAAGAGAAATGGCAAGAGAAAAAATAAACAAAAACGAATTTTATATATATATATATATATATATATATATATATATATATATATATATATATATATATATATATATATATATATAATTTAATACTACCCAACAGTTACCATAAAATGACAAATGAGCTGGAGAATGTTTGAATTTTAAATTACGATTATATGATGAACAAAAACAGTTTAAAACATATTTGTACACAATACTTAGAAGAACACCATCTTCTAATCATTTTCTGGAAGGTTAATTCGTTAGAATATGACCTGTCCCAATTACCATGACATGTGGTAATGGGTAAAACCAATGTTCTTTATGTGGCAGACAAGGGTTTGATTCCTGAGTTGGGTAGGCATTACCATAATAGGTAAGGCAAGGCAAGGCAAAATTATTTATAGAGCACCTTTCATACAAAAGCAATTCAAAGTGCTTTATAGAAGAAACAGTTAAATTAAAAGCAAGAATAAAAATAATAAAAATCCAATAAAACAAATAAAATATTGCAATAAAAGGAAACGCATAAAAAGAGTAAAAGAAAACATGATAAAAATGATTAAAACAATTTAAAATGATACAATAAAATAAAAGAACTAAAGTGTCGTTACTGAATAAAAGTGCAGCGTTTTTTAAACTGAGCCGTGAGCCTGCTCAAACAGAAATGTTTTAAGTCTTCATTTAAGTGTCTAAAATCCGGGCTCTTCTAATATTCTCAGTCAGCTGGTTCTATTTAAGAGCGGCATAGTAACTAAACACTACTTCTCCATGTTTAGTTTTCACCTATTATACAGGCAGGACTAACTGACTAGTTCGTAAAGATCTGAGATCTCGGCTCATATCTTTGTAGCCCATCTGATAAATACACTGGTCCTATCCCATTAAGACATGTATAGACCAGTTAAAACAGCTTAAAGTCTATTCTGTAACAGACTGGTATCCAGTGTAAGGATTTGAGGATGGGGTGATGTGATCGCTTTTAGTGATGGGGTGATGTGATCGCTGCATTTTGAATCAGCTGAAGCTGTTTAATGGTCTTTTTTGGATGTTTAGTTAAAAGACCATTACAGTAAGCAATCCTGCTAGAAATAAAAGCATGGATAAGTTTCACTGATGTTAGAATGCTGATATAGTAACCACTTTAACATGACTACTAAAACAGAGATCTGAGTCCATAATACACCAAGGGTGCGAGCCAGTTCTTTAGATTTGAGGGCTCTCAAGTTCAGATACACAGCCAATCTTTGTCTGTCATTGCTGTTCCCAAGTAGTATAATCTCAGTTTTATCTTTATTCAGCTGCAGAAAGTCATGTCCCATCCCGTTAGTGATGTGTTCAAGACACTTGCTTAATGAATCAACTGGACCAGAGTTGTTTGGGGACAGGGCCATATAAATCTGAGTATCATCTGCATAGCTGTGATAGGACAGCCCATAGTCCTGTAGTGGACCAAGAATAGAACCCTGGGGGACACCACAGGTCACTGGCATGTTCTCTGAAATATTATTTTATATTTCTACAAAGTAGTTCCTGTCTTCCAGGTAAGAAACTAACCACTTCAGGACTGTTCATGAGAGTCCAACTCATTTTGTGAATCTATCTATGAGAATCTTATGGTCAATGGTATCAAAGGCAGCACTAAGGTCAAGAAGTAATAGAAGAGATACCTTTCCAGCCTCATTATTTAAGCAAATGTCATCAATTACCTTGATTAGAGAAGTCTCAGTGCTATGATTAGAATGGAACCCAGACTGGAATGTGTCTAGGCTACTGTTTATGGACAAAAAACTATATTCTCAACGAATTTGCCAATAAACAGTAAATTAGAAATTGGTCTGTAGTTACTTATCCGAGATGATTCTAAAAAATTTTTTCTAGAAGAGGCTTTTCCACTGCAGTTTTTAGAGAGCTCGGAAAGACCCCTGACATGAGTGAGGTGTTAACAATGTGAAGTTGGTCTGGTGATACAGTGTGAAACACACTCTTTAAAAATTTGGTTGGTAGTGTGTCAAGACTGCAAGTGGATAGTTTGAGATGACTAACTGTGTCAATTAAAATTTCACTGTTTAAAGTCCTGTACTCTTTATGAGGTGATGTAGAGGGTACAGATTCATTGTTGGATATAGATTTACTAATTCAGGGCCCATTTGTGTGGGTGAGTTTGTAAGTCTGTCGACCACGGCGAAGAGGATTTTGCTGTTGTTAATGTTGTTGTTGTTGTTGATGCTAGAGAAATAGAATTGTCATGTTTTGCATATTATCGTGTTGTATTCATGTAGCCTGTGTTTGTAGATTTCTTTGTGAATATGAAGACTCGTTTTATGACATCTGCGTTCTGCCTTGCGACATTCCCTCTTTTGGATTTGAACAACAGAAGAATTTCTCCATGGTGCTTTCTGTTTGCAAGACATAGCCATCACTTTACTGGTGCAATCTCATCCATAACACTGACAATTTTGAATTAATTCTATTCAGCAGAACATCAACAGAGTTGGGTTGTTCACATGGTGTAGTGCACATTTTACTCACGAAAAGTGTAGCCGTGCAGTTCTTTTATAATCCTTTTCTTGACACAAACTCTTCTGCCCGTGATGACTGGTGAGGCCCACATATCAAAGAACACACAGTAGTGATCTGACAACGTGACATCCTTCACAGTCGCTGATATGTTGAGACTCTTTAAGATAACGACATCCAGTGTGTGACTATGACAATGTGTACTGCTTGTAACACGCTGTGAAAGACCAAATAAGACAGGTAGTTCCTTGGGAAAATAGTCATTGGGATTGTCAATATGTATGTTAAAGTCACCAGCAATAACAAAATGGTCAAAGCCAGTAGAAATAAAAGACAGCATCTCTGTAAATTCATCAATAAAATTAGCACTGTACTTCAGAGGCCTGTAGACAGTTACTAGTAATATCTGTGGTGTCCCTTTCAAAACTGCACAGAGCTACTTGAATGTTATGAAGTCACCAAATGATAACTGCTTGCACTGAAAAGAACCATGGAAGAGAGCAGCTACAATAAACCAATCACAGTCCTAGGACATTGCTTACATTTGTCTGTATCTGTAACAAGCTTCAACATATTTAAGTTGTTTATGGATAAGTGTCAATCAAAGGCCCCACACATGAATCACATGGACAAGTTTATGAATATGACACACAACACACTGTGACTTATTTCACAATTATTTGGCTATTGATAGTCTCTTGGCAAAATATACTAAGGACAAACCTGTAATCAGTATCATGCCAGGGAACTACCTTCTTGTGCACCATAGATCCAGTGCCCTGGGCCCTGAGGAGCTCTGTAAATCTCAGAGGGTTAAACTTGGTAGGACACATATTTTTAATCAGTTTTCAATACGTTTTTTTCAATATGTTTTTTTTTTTATAAAATTCAAAGAATGTTTCCTCAACATTTGCTACGAAACTCAAAAGCTAGAGTTTCAAATGAGATTCTGTTGTAATTTAAATGTTAAACATGCAGTTTAAACATGCAGTGCTCCTTACGGAAACTTGTACGAACACTTTCCAACTTTAAAAAAGAAATAAAAGAAAAGAAAACTCAAGCATAGCAATGGGTTATGTCTTTAGAGGGTGGAGCTTCTTATTGAGCACATATGGGGGGGGGGGGTTACTGCGTACTGTGAGAACAATAGCTACCCAGAATAATATATATATTGCCTTTAAATGCCAGAACAGCAACCTGTGGACCTTGAAACTGGAGAAACAGGTGGTCTTGCTATCAATTAAGGTCAAGGTTGCGCTTCTCCCCTCAGTTTAGAAATCCTTAGGATGAGACGCATCCCCTTACTTAATGGCAATGCCACCTTTTTGGAGATTTCCCTCATCAGAGGAGTTCTGGGTTTCAAAGTTTCTGAATTCCCGGGGTTCCATGACACCAGGTTTTTCATGTCTTATTTTTCAAAATTCTACAAGGAATCTGGCAAATGAGAAGCTTAGGTCAATTCTGCAGTTTCTTCTCTTGCAATGACGCAACACACTTGAACAAAAATGCTTGGATGATTATGATTGCTGCTTCTGTTTGTGAAATGCTGTAGAATAGTGTACAACTACATCTAAAAACCTCACCTCTGTCAAAAATGTTTGACCTCACACTTAATGGCCAGTAGGGGCAAATATGGGCAACACGTTTTTGCCTGTTGTCATGTGGTAGTGTGCAGAAGGAGAATGATCTAGGAAAGTGTGTGGACACAGAGGTCTTCATGTGTCAGGAAGAGCCAGTGTTAATACATCTGGAATGTAGCAAAACCGCTCTCAGGGCCAAGGAATTCCAGAAGGAGCCTCTGTCTGGATAAATCCTTGTGTGCTCTGCTCACTGATGCTTGTTCATAAGACAGAGGATTGTTCAAATCCCTTCAGTGAAATGATGTGGAAAACCCACCAAGGACCTTGATTTGTGCTAAGCTATTGATGTCCTGTCTTTGAGGTCCATTTTTTGTGTTTCCTAATAATGCATCTGGGGTACCCTTGTTGGTATCATGACCTATTATGTGTTCTTTTTGTGTCTACACCATTGCACTCTAACCACAGACATATTGTCCCCTTGGATTTATATGGTTATATCCAACATTTTTGTTCTCTGTAACAAATCCTTAACATTTAAGGTGTTTTTTTTCTTTCTAAACATTTTTGTATTCTTTATATCAAACTTAAAAATGTTCTACTCTAACTTAGTTCCATACTTTTCTGTCTGTGAGCCAATCAGCACCTCGAATACACAGAAGAGTCCCAATCAGATTATTTGTCATGTGACCACACGGCACAGTGACTGTAGCAAAATGAGTAAAGATGATGAAGAAATTGAAAAATATATAATAATATATTTAATATTATCCATGGAAATATTTCCAATGACATGCTACAATTTTTTAAATAAAAAATGAATCCACATCAATCATTTTTGTGATTTTATATCAATGTTTATAAACCTTGAAACATGAAAATACGTTGCTGAAACTTTGCCTTCCAGTTCTTTAAAATGTCTTACATTTTATATATTTTGTGTCAAAAGGTATACTAATATGGTAATATATTAGTTTAACTTTGAATTCATTGGTTCTGGATTACACACATTCATTTAATTCATTGTATTAACATTCATGTATTTCTTTTTTTTTTTTTAATTCTTCTAAAAGACAAAATATATTTTGGTGTATTAGAACCAACATTTCTTATATAAAACCAAACACAGCTTGTATACTTACATTCTCTGGTTGCTATCTAATGTAAAAGTGATTTAAACTTGTGGTTCCTACATGAAATTGACCTAAACAATGGACAAAATATTTAGAAATTATATTTATACCAACCCTGCAATGCTTTTTAGAATAAAAAAGTATAATTTATTCTAAAACAAGACAATTCATAAACAGTTAAAGGTGAGTTCATAGGATTTCAATGTGCAATTAACCTATTATAAAAACTCATTTACATTTGATAAGTTTTTGAAATTGTACATTCAAAATACATTTATATTTTCATATATGAAAGAGACTTGCAATAGTTTTGCTGTTTTGAATGGATAATTTGGAAGCACAATATCTCAAAACTTCTCGAAACATAAAAAACTGTATAATTCCATGGGCACGATATACTGTATGTGGACTATATGATGTATAGACACAACAGGACCTGAACAAAACATGTGCATCCAGACGCCGTATCCATTGCCAAACATTGGCAAAAGGAAGGTAAAGATTCCCAACTTTGGACTGTAGAGCAGTGCAATTGTCTTTGTTGTGTAGCCCAGTCCAATATATTTGGGATGAAACAGAGTTTTGTGATCGAGAAAGAATCACCCAGTATCATTACCGGACCTTAGTGTTGTTTTGTAGATGAAAGTAATTAAATCCTCCCACAAATGTTCCCTTTTCTCAAATAAACCCATTTTAGAAGAGCAATATATGTATATAAAAACTCTGTCAGACCCCAAATGAAATTCCAGATATATGGAATTTGTGGCAATTTTAAATGATTATGATCCCAACAGCAGACTGCTTTGCCTCTGGATGTGAATTATTGTAATATCGCACAATAATTAATTGTAATCAATTGTGTGATGTGTATATTATGTGCTAAAGTAGGGTCTGACTATTTATTAATACCCTTAATTCTAGCATTAAAATGTTGGATGAGCAAGTGTCCAGAAACGTTTGGTCACAGAGGGTACATATTATACAGCACTAAGTGCCGTGCATTTGCTTCAACGTTAATAAATGCACATGAATTAGCAGGTACACTGTGACAAAGTGCTGGCGTGTGGTTCTGGAGCTAGAAATAAATGTGAGCTTGTGGAGCTGTGAGGAAAAAAAATAAAGCCGCATTTAGGCTTGCAGTCTTTGGCAGTGGATCCAAATAAAGATCTGTTTGGACAAGGAGAGGAATAATCATAAAGGACAGCGAGCTAATGGAATCTAATTAGAATAGCCATCTGGAGTAAAGGTCAGCTGTTACAAAAGCATTGAAGCACGTGCAGCCTCGTGGAACTCTACAAGATTTCCCTGTGTTTCCATGTTCCTAGTCAGTGATTTCAGGCTTGAGCTTCACCTCTCAGAAGGAAAAGATCAGGACATTGGCACATGACACTTTGAAGGACATGAGATTTATAGGAGACTGATAAGAGACTGTTCTAAGAACACTCTCAAATAGAGGCGGGGAGAAAGAAAGACTGCTGTACCTTAATCTGACTTGTCCATTGGAGTTAATTCCAAATATATAGAATCTATTGCAAATTAAAATGAAATCCTTATTGCATTTTAATTCAATGTTGTCTCCTAATCCTAATTCAGTGTTGTCGCATTGAATTGCAGTTAGAACAACAAGTCTCACTTTACAATTAACATCTATTAAAAGTGTAGTAACACATGAACACACTATGAGAGAAAAGATAGAAATATGTTTTTGACACTACAGCACATATTGATATTAGCAATTTCTAAAAAAATTTAAAAGAAAACGGTGTTCCAGTCTAATTACACACGCAATTACACATTATTTCACGTGTAGTAACGTGAGCATAAATATGCTGTTACATGTGTCTTGACACAATGCAAAACTAAAGCTGATACACATTTATAACTGCACAAACTGTACTATTATGTTCTACCTGTAACAGGGACTAGATCACCATTAGTTACACTGTTGTTACACATGAATAATCTGTGTAAATGCACTCACACTACTGTTATTAGACACAACATTAAGTGGGACCAAAATTTAAAAAAAATTGAAATATACTCAATGATTGAGTTTGGTGTTTGGTGACAAAAATGAAAAGTCTATTGCATTGACTGAAAAATCTATTGCATTGATATAGAATGTCATTTGAAGTGAGTGGTATTTGAATCATACTCCAAATTAAATTCCAGATATATGGAATTTGTGCCAAGTTTAAATGATGTGATCCCACCAGCAGATACTCTTGCCTCAGTGGATGTGAATTATTGCAGTGAATTATTGATGTGAATTATTGCAGATGCACTAATGCATTGTGTAATGTGTGCATTATTTGTCAAAATTAATAGACAACTCCTCCAATACAAATTCTAAATAGTGTTTGAGGATGTAATATCAGTGGCGATTGCTCTAAGACTGCAAGGGAAGCTCAGCTTCCCCTAAAATGTAAAAAAATAAGTGATCAAATATATATACTGTTGAGTGTACATGTCATTGAATAAATATGCACTACAACACGCTCAACTTTTGTTCAGAATCAGCTTCTTATCGCTCGTAAAGACGCGGCTTTCCCGCAGTTTCACAGTGCTTTAAACAGTGTGGACTCTGGGCATCCACAGAGTTTAATAGCGAAGCAGCGAGACGAGACAAGTCATTGGATAAATGCTGGGCTTTGTCCCGCCCATCGGATGCTCAGCGTCTCTGGGGGTCTATGGGGCAGTGGGCTGGCCTCGGCTGGCCCGGGCGCTCAGCTTCTGCATGGTGATTGGATAATCTGTCTGAGGCTGAATCCCTTTTTGATTGACAGCGAAATGAGCGAATCAGCGATCCTTTGGTGTAAAGATCCGTGGGAGCACAGGCGGACACACTTCACATGGGCCAAGGCCGTTTAAGCAGCCTAGCTCCGCTGGCCATTGAGAGGACACTAGTCAAGTCCCTGGAAAAGACGCCTTGTTGGTACGACAAGGTCACAGATCATTTTCTTGAGAAGGAACGGAGGGTAGAATTTAAGTATAAATAAACCAACACATTTTATGATGTAGGCCAAAATTGAGCTTCCCCTCCTTGAAAGACCAGCATCCGCCACTGTTTAATATGTAGTATAGTTACAAGTGTTAAAGTTGAGTGTACTAAAATATGCACAGTGCATACTTAAAATCAGTCTATTTTTAAGTATGGTAATGATGGACACTACTGTCCTATAATCCAACAGCAAACAGAATGACAGGAGCTTCTCTGCATGGAACATTTTGGTTCTGTCCTAAATAGTGCCCTACTCCCTACACAGTGCACTTTACAGATTATAGAATCTATATTACAACACACAGATGGTGCAATAAATTTTAAACAGAGGGACAAAGCTTACATCAAATATATACGTTTTTATTATCTAAAATACATTGCACTATTTTTGTGCAGAAACCGTTATTTTATGGCCTACACTGTGCACTACAGAGTGTGGAGAGAGGTATGAGTTTCAGTCTTATATAAATAAAACGGCAGACAGCGCTGCAGCTACAGCTTATTATGACACATGTTGTCATTGCAACAGTACATCACATCTTGTTAGCAAGAAACAGTGTGGTATGTTAATATTGTGTGTGGTGGTCTGACAAACTCAGTATGGATGCACCGATTATGGGGATTATATGTTGATGCAGACATAATACATGTACATATGTACCAGTGCCAATACTGATGCTAATATATATATATATATATATATATATATATATATATATATATATATATATATATATATATATATATAAAGTAGCAGTCACATATCTAACTGTCTAACTGGTCCTTACAGAGGGTGTTCACAGCTTTAAACTCTTTAAAGGATCTACACAAACTAAAAAAAATTTGAATATTAATAAATAATGGAAGTTAAATTAAACAACACACACAAATATATATATTTGTGTGTGTGTGTCTGTGTTGTTTAACAAGTTGAGGCATTAGAGGATTTTGTTTTTGGAAATAACATCTAAACATATTATTTTGATGAACAGAGATGAGTTTTGAGGAATTAAATTTATGACCTGAGCAGGAGTTCAGGTGCAAATTCTCATGTATTATATCTTACTAAAGAGGTCAACAGACATAGCGGTGAGGTCCTGTAGTTGGGGTTGAGCTTTTCATTTTGGCAGCTATTTTGCATTGCATTTTCATGTTTTTCTACTTTCACAATTGCATTTAACTTTGGCCAAAAATCCTCTTCATCCAAAACCAGGGAGTAGTTGTGATGGAATAGTCCGGTGAGTAATAGATTCTAGGCAAAATCAATAATAATCTTTCTTTGAAAATTTTAAGCTAGAACTGTTTTTTTTTTTTTATAAATACTATCTGCCTGGGGATTATGGGAGCACAAATATGAGTAGTCAGCACTCTGGTGGTAGGTAGCGGAGGAAGTCAAGCAGCAAATGTGTGCATTTGAACAGAGATATCAATCATATCAATGCTGTCTTCCCTGAGGGTTTCCAGAACTCCACATGGCTTAATATTACTCTTGACATGTGTAGTGGGCTTCCATTTGAAGGACAGCTACTGGATTGTGGTCCCTCTTTTTTTCCCCATCTCCTTATTTTGACACTTTGGAATTCGTAAAGGATTGATGAACATATACAGGAGCCACACTTATTGTTTATTTTCTTGGTAGCTGTGAATAGAGTATTTTTTATTTTAATTTCACTATGCAACATGTTTCTTGAGGAACTGTCAACAGACAAAAAAATATCTGGAATCCACCTTGCTCAATGCCTAGAGTCAGCTAGAGGGGTACAAAACCCCCAGCATGTACTGTGAAGCAGTGGAACTGTATTCTCTGAAGTGACTGTGCTTCATCCAGTAGCTTTGGGATGAGTCGATATAGTGTTTGTGATCCCAACAAATCACCCTTCACAAGCATCTGACTTGGCTGAATACAATCCAGTCCTCAGAGAAATGTATTAACAGCTTTAACACTGAGATAAAATACTAATTGTTTTCACATTATTTTCAGAATGAGGTAATTATTTCAGACTAAAGTGCCAAATATTTCAAGGTTAATGTCATATTTTCAGATGATGTTTTTTTTAAGATTAAAATAGCAAGTTTTCAAAACTAAAGTAGAAATTATTGAGATTAGTCATTTTTTTCAAGATTAATCATGCAATTATTTCAAGACTACAGAAGGAAACATTTAGAGATTAAAGTAGTATTTTAATATTTTATTTTATTATAAATAAAATAGTTTATTTATGATTAAACCACAGCAATTAAAGTATTTCTAGCAAATCAATATCTGCTCCTTTCACTAAATGCAGGTTTCCTTGCACTTCATAAACTCTACCATAAAGCGTAGACCCACAAGCACAATGAGATTTCCTAAAACGCACTTTGTACAGACATATGTTGAAAATCGATTATATCAAAATATTATGTATTATTTTTATTATACTTTAGAAATTTACCTTCTAACAGCTTTGAAAGCAGGGTGCTGCAGCCAGGGGCATAGTAAACGGTGAGGGGGTGTTTAAAACCGATTAAGATTAAGATGATTGTAAATTGTCAGGTTAAAATATGCTACGCAGTGGTCGGCAACCCTAGGCACACAATTGATCAACAGCCATATTAATAATAGTGTTAGTCTTATAATGTACTCCTTCACACTCACATGTTCACTGAATCACTCATATGCACTCAATCACCCACATACTTAGCGGTCAGGAGCTGCTTCACAGGAGGCACTGATGGTGATTTTGCACTATATGAACATGACTTACATGACTCAACTTGACCATTCTATTAGGCAAATCTGGTACCTGGTTCCTGGAACCGGGTACATTTTTAGTCCAGGCTTACGCCTGGTATGAAGCAAGCTGAATAAAAACTTAATGTGATGTAGCACTGACTCACCAGAGAGACTTGTTTACTCTGTGAAATGCAGACCTCCAGCACAACCTAGCCACTTGTAAAATCTCTCAAGTTACACCAGGACAAACAGTAAGTGACATTTGTTTTTGTCCAACTCACAACAGCAGCTCATAAAATTACATTATCAAGAGGTTTAAACACTCCTTGAAAATCATGAAAATCTCCAGAAAGAACCAAATGTGCAACAAGAGGTGAATACATGAATAATCACCTAATGTTACCATCACCTTTATCATGGTTTTCAAAGCCTGCGGTTTCCATTATAGATGGCGTTTTGTAATGTCACAAGCTACATTTCATGGGACATTTGTACTAGTGGAAAAGCGACCAAAGAAAAGCATGTGTTGCGGCAAGTTGTGTCAAGCTCATGCCATGCAATGCATTAGCTCCATAATTCTCCCATAATGAGTCACATTTAGGAGGTGCTAGGTTCATTGACAATGTGTCCATTTTTTTAAACAATGGAGGTATTTTGGTGGGATGCATTCACAGATTAGCTTTCAAAGGGCTAGTGAATATTAATTCTTATAGCAGGCAAGGGTCAAAATCCAGACAGGAGAATTCAATGCAGACAAATCCATAATTAAAAACTGGAAAAATAAGTTAAGGGTAACAAGTAGAATCTACAACCTAGGATCTGCAATTTTATGCATATCTGTGGAGATGATTCAGTCTGTGAGCACAGCTGAATGTCTCCACTATGGGTGCACTTTGACATAGCTGAATTTGCTAAATGCGATGGGATTGGTGTCTACCAATTTTGGGGCGTATTTAAAGAGACACTTTTTATAGAAGTTCTGTGCATGATGAGAGTTGAATTTTTCCTCACTTCGCCTCCTCATTCCAGGGAATTACCGCTGACAGACAATTCTACATTATCTACTCAGAGTAGCCAAATCAGTCTTTGCCCATTGAAGCTGTCTTTCCATAAATACATATATTCATGTGAATCTGCTGGAGCTACAGCACTTCCTCAATCTTCTAATTTTATGGTTGAGAGGCAAACAGCTTATTTGAATAAATGAATCAATTATTGCTGAGTATAAAGTGTTTGATTAAGCGGGATAATTGTCACCATTATTTGCACAAAGCATTATCATTCCTGCTACATGCATTTCTTTCTGAGTGGCGCTTCCTCCTTAAAGTCCAGGATGAAAGGCAGTATTTTTACAGCAGTCGCACCTTTCATAGCAACTAGGGCAAACCCAGAGCATTTTTGTGCCTGATTAAACACAATAACCCATAAATGGTGTGTCTTAATTCACGCATGGCTTGTGCTGATCACCAAGAGCAACAGAGCCCTGGCAACACACACAGTAGTGTACCACAGAAGCAATTCTAAGATCAGTGCTTTAGGTGTGCTGAGCACCCAGTGAGACCAGACATGCAAAGGGATGACTGTTGTATTTTGTTGTTAAAATAATATGTTTAACCATATGTTTCTATGGTTTTAATATTTTGGCCAGCTTATCAGAGGCAAATTTGCATTAAAAAAGTGCCCAACACAACTAAAGTGTACTGGGAGGTTGTTTATATTTTGAACATTTTTCAAAATAAATGTAGTTACATAGTATGCGATAAACCATACAGATAGTATTGACATGCACATAGGAACATGGATGCAAACTCTTCAGTAATCTGATAAGGAGAAAACTCAGAGTCTATATGAGTCACTCAGTAATCAGATTTCAAAATCAGATCTAAATACTGGACTTATGTATTTATTGTTGCTCAGCAGTTGACAGTTTTAAAGATGAGATATTTCTGCTAAATACACTGCTTAAAAACACTAAAATAACACATCCTAGATTTCAATGAATGAAATCTAGTGAAATGCATTGAGAACAAAACAGAAAATGATCAATGTAAATCAAAATTATTACACCATGGAGCTCTGGATTTGGAATCATACTCAAAAGAAAAGTGTAAAATCAAATTACAGGCTGATCCAACCTCAGTAGAAATCACTCAAGTTAAATGAGTTAAAATGAGGCTCAGTAGTGTGTGTGTCCTCCACGTGCATGTATGACCTCCCTACAACACCTGGGCATACTCCTGAGGAGGTGGATGATGTTCTCCTGAGGGATCTCCTCCCAGACCTGGATTAAAGCACCAGTCATCTCCTGTACAGTCTGTGGTGCAACGTGCCGTTGGTGGATGATGTCCCATATGTGCTCAATTGGATTCAGGTCTGGGGAAGGGGCAGGCCACTCCATAGCATCAATGCCTTCATCATGCAGGAACTGCTAGCACACTTCAACCACATGAGGCCTAGCATTGTCTTGCATCCAAAGGAACCCAGGGCCCACTGCACAAGCATATGTTCTCACAATGGGTCAGAGGATCTCATCCTGGTACCTAATGGCAGTCAGGGTACCTCTGGCTAGCACATGGAAGGCTGTGTACCCTCCAAAGATATGCCTTGCCACACCATTACTGACCCACTTCCAAACCGGTCAGGCTGGAGGATGTTGCAGACAGCAGAACATTCTCCACGGCGTGTCACGTGCTCAGTGTAAGCCTGCTCTCATCTGTGAAGAGGACGGCACCAATGGCGAATCTGCTAATCTTGGTGTTCTCTGGCAAATGCCAGTCACCCTGCATGGTGTTGGGCTGTAAGCACAAGCCCCACTTGTGGACGTCGGGCCCTCATACTACCCCCATGGAGTCTGTTTCTGACAGTTTGCGCAGAAACATTGATATTAGTGGCCTGCCGGAGGTCATTTTGCAGGGCTCTGGCACTGCTACTCCTTACACAAAGGAGGAGGTAGTGGTCCTGCTGCTGGATTGTTGCCCTCCTACATCACAATCAGTGTTGCTTCCTAACTGGACAGGTTGATTTCACAGAAGTGTGATTGACTTGGAGTTTTCATTGACATTGTGTTGTTTAAGTGTTCCCTTTATTTTTCTGAGCAGTGTACAAAAAGTTTAAGTCACTACAAATCGCAAAATTATTAGGCTACAATAAAATACATTTTTAATGTTTAGCATTTTCTAGGAAACTTGTTTTTATCCACATCGGTTGGTGCACATACAGCAGATCTGCAAAACTGAAAGAAATCAGCAAGTATTGACATGCCCTGAAAAATGTATTCCTGTGTTTTAAACCAGTTTAAAAAAAGGACTGAGGGACACCACTAAATGACTGATTAAAACATGAGTTTAAGAATTATTTTATTTTATTACAAGAAGGCTGACTAATAGCCGTGATTTATGGAGCTGGGTTGATGTGGTTGCAGAGGATGATTTACAAGTTCTACAAAATAAAAGACATGAGCATTACAAACCTATCCATTTTCACATCAGGTATAACTAACATGTCAGGTAAAAAAAAAGAAAAACACGAAACAAGAAAAACACTTACATAAGGCATCTCGTCTAGAACTTATACACACCCAACAATCACACTGCTGTAAAGAGGCCTCATGGCTGGAAGTTGACTATCTCTTCCTGTGCTTTATATGTGTCTAGTCCCCACCTACTTTCTGTCAGAGGAACTATGTGTAATGGAGTTCAAATTAAATTTCTGACCTCTGAGATATAATCATTCGATCATTATCTTTAACCGCTTATCCAGTTCAGGGTCGCGGTGGGTCCAGAGCCTACCTGGAATCATTAGGCTAAAAGTTGGAATACTCCCTGGAGGGGGTGCCAGTCCTTCACAGGGCAACACACACATATTCGCTCACACACACAGACACTTTTGAGATGCCAATCCACCTACCAACGTGTGTTTTTGTACCATGGGAGGAAACCCACGCAAACACAGGGAGAACACACCAAACTCCTCACAGACAGTCATCCGGAGCGGTGACTTTCATAATATTATATTTTTTGTTTCTTACTTACTTAATAAATTCATTCTTCTATGGCATTCTTCCAAAAAACTTGTACGCCCTAAGACTGTCAATCGTATATAAACAAAACAAACAAAGTTGTTTTTCACTGTGATTAACTATATTTAAGCAATAATACACAAGAGGGAGTGCTATCATCCATATCCCCCTATGACTATATCCATCCATACGGTGTGTCGAGGTGAGCCCAACTGTATCTACACAGTATCTCTCAACCTCAGTCACCAGTTCAGGCTCCTTTCCCACCAGAGAGGTTACATTCCATTTTCCAAGAGCCAGTTTCAGTAACTGAGTATCAGAACGCCAGGGTCCCCGCCCTCAGCTGCCACAAATCCAAATGGTACCGGACCCAGATTACTACCTCTCCCACAGGTGCTAGGCCCATGGGAGAATGGACCCATGTTGCTCCTTTGGGCTAAGCCCGGCCGGACTCCATTTGTGAAGGAGCCCCCCCCAGGCCTGGCTCCAGGGTGGGGCCCTGGTAACCCTACTCTGGGCAAGGGAAGCTGCGTCTCTGCTGTTCTTTTCATCTGGGTTTTTAAGGATCACTCTTTGTCTGGCCCATCACCTAGGACCAATTTGCCTTGGGGCTATTGCCCCGGACAACATAGCTCCTAGGCTCATGCAGGCACGCAAACCCCTCCACCATGTTAAGAATTATAGATATTACATTATTTCAGGTGATGCTGCACTGACACACAGCTCCAGGGTCTCAGGGTGCTGGGTTCAATCCTCACCTGGTGTCACTATCTATGATGAGTTTGGTGTGTTCTCCCTATGTCTGGCACCTATGAAAACATGGCACACCACAAGCTTTTGGCGGGATAGTGTATGCACTAAGAAAAGAAATCCTAAGTAAAGTGGATGATTTGTTCATAAAGTGGTTTGTATTCAGTGGGAAGCTCTATGCAAAAGTTTGTTGTTAACATAACTTAAGCTGATGTTATTCATCTCTGGTGCACCCTCACCTCTTCTAGCACCTCTGTAATGTTCTCACAGCGTCTCAAATCCTGCCTCAATGTCATGTGCACTACAGACTTCAAAGAAAAAATTACCATCCAAGCATGGTGCAACACACTTCTTGTCTTCTTAAGTTTATCCCTGTATCTAGAACCTTACATATTTCTGCTTCTGAAAAAAACAAGCCAGGAGTGCCTCAAACTAAAATGCTACAAGATCTATTCCAATTTCTCATTCTTTCTGAGGTTATTCAATTTGTGCACTAGTTCTTCCTCTGTCTTCCTCCCTTTTTTAACTTCTTTTTCTCTTTCCCCATCTTCTTGTCCATCACCACTCTGTCCTGTCAATGTTTTCATTGTTCCAGAAGCTTCTATATTTGTTATTTGTGTTCTTCATAAGTTGGTTTGCCAGAGAGAGAGAGAGAGAGAGGAAATAAACTTTTAGTAAGTGATTGTAGATTTTTTGTAGCTGAATTTTTACTTTTTATTCACTGTTTGAATTATACTCAAGCTGTTGTAGCACACTTGGTAAGTATTTACTTGTATGCAAACTTAGCTATGATCTGTCAGATTTGGAGTCCATTCCTCTCTAAGTAATGTAACTTGTTGCATCTGTGAAACAGCAAAAAAAAAAAAAAAGTCACTGTAAGCCAACAGGGCAGCATCCACATCCCATATGAAGGAGGGATTGTGTATGTATGTGTGTGTTTATGTGTTTGAGCGACTGGCTGATAGTGTGGTGCACAATGACTTCACAAACAATACAGATCATGAAGAAGCAGTTACCAAGAATGAATGAATGGACAAATGAATGAATAAATGTGTATGATACCTCACATTAAAACGCACCTATTACACCTAGCAGCCTGGACATTTCAGAGATTCAGTGCTAAACCTACTTTAAACATGGTGCTCTCATATGGGGACTGACTCTATGAAGCATAAAATAGTTCATTCAATGATATACAAAGTTAAAACAAAGCGATTAATTTAACCATTCGTTAGTGGTAAAAAAAAAAAAAAAAACTAAATGTTAGCTACATTTCTGGTGGTAAAAATGTCAATTGTGTACAGAAATCTTCTAGGTCAACAGAGCAATATTATTGCTGGTTAGTGAGGTGTTTACAAGTCCTAGACCCCAGGGTGCAACACCTTTCTTGTTATGGAAGACGCTTTGGGATTTCATTCACGCCCTCAACTTTCTCTGGAAAATGTCATCACCTCAAGATTTATTCCAGTCATTTTACAGATCGGTGTTCTGCATGCAAATGTAATGGGCTCCCACACAGCATTAGTTTATGCAAATGGAATATGAAATGACCAGGTTGTAATCACATTAATGCAGTGCACATATCTGAAGAACCTAACACTGTCATGTCCTGAGTTTACATGTATCTCACATGCATACATGAAATACATTATATATGCATAGGTGCACCTCCATTTAAAAGGCATTATATTGAACATTGACACTTGTATAACTCTGTGTTTATATGTTATAAAATAATAAAATATACCTCATTACAAGAGCATTAAGATTACAAAGCATTATTATCAAAATAGATATTTAAAAGTTTACAAATATAAGTTTTATGGAATGTATTATCAAAATGATCAACAAATATTTCTGTAGGTAATGTTGCTGCCTCTCTCCAGGGTCTCAGCATCCTGGGTTTGAGCCGCTCCTTGTATCTCTGTGCATGAGGCGTCATCTATTCTCTCTGTGTCGGCCTGGTTTTCCTCCAGGTCCAAAAATACATGTTGGTTGTAGGTTTTCTGTGAAATTTTGCTTGGGTGAAAGTATGAGATTTACTGGGTGAGTAGTTGATGCCCTGTGATGGACTGTTGCCCTGTCTGGGGTGTTCCTGCATTGTGCCCAGTGATTCAGGGTGGATTCCAGAGCCAGCATGACCTTGAGCAGAATGAAGTGATTACAGAAGGTGAATGAATGATAAAATATGGTCAGTTCAATGATATGGCATGTGAATATTTTGGTGCTATAACATTTTAAATAAACTATGCACTAAAATTCACTGAATGACATTTCATTGAGTTTCATCTTAATGTCTGCTTCATAACATTTCCTTAAGTTTTCAAATTCAATTAAGAATACCCTTTTAAACAACAACATTAACATTATTTCTGTTTATCTACAGAAAAGTGGCATATGCCAGCCTTCTCTCAATATGAATTTGGACATTTTTGTGCAAAAAAAAAAGCCATTTTCAGGATTCGTAGAATGTGTACAAAATATAATTCACCCTTCATAAATATACATGTGTGACCAATGCCCAGGGTGAAAAATCACTCTAATCATAACCCTAAATTTAATCCTATTCCTAACCCTTAATAAAACCCCAAAGCCTAATGCTTAGGCCTTGCCCTAACACCAATCCAAAAGGTCAGAAGTAGCAGGATTTCCTTTCCACAGATGAGCTATTATACCCTTCTCCCACAACCATTTTCTGTAATTCTTCTCCAAGTACATATCAGACATGCAGTGGATTTAATGAAACAGTGACACCTCTGTAACATAAAATAACTACAAATAATAAATTGTCTTTGTGTTACAAAATTGCACACGACATACAAGTGTGAATATCTCATATATTTCTGAGATCTTATAGCGTGTGCTTATAGGTTTTTACATTTTGAAACATTGTGAACAATAAACCCTCCTCCTTGGATCACCACCTTAACGTGGTGGAGGGGTTTGCGTGCCTGCGTGAGCCTAGGAGCTATGTTGTCGGGGGCAATAGCCCCTGGTAGGGTCTCCCAAGGCAAATTGGTCCTAGGTGATGGGCCAGACAAAGAGTGATCCATAAAGACACGGATGAATAAGACACGAGCATGGACACAGCCTCCCTTGCCCGGAGTAGGGTTACCGGGGCCTCACCCTGGAGCCAGGCCTGGGGGAGGGGCTCCTTGGCGAGCGCCTGGTGGCCGTACTTTCACCTATGGGGTCTGGCCGGGCTTAGCCCGAAGGAGATACATGGGTCCACTCTCCCATGGGCCCACCACTTGTGGGAGAGGTAGCAATCCGGGTCTGGTGCATTGTGGATCGGGTAGCGGTCGGGGTCGGGGGCCCTGGTGTTCTGATTCTCGGTTACTGAAACTGGCTTTTGGAACATGGAACGTAACCTCTCTGGTGGGAAAAGAGCCTGTGCTGGTGCGCGAGGTTGAGAGGTACCGGCTAGATATAGTTGGGCTCACCTTGACACACAATATGGGCTCTGGAACCAATCTCCTTGAGAGAGGCTGGATGCTCTTTCACTCTGGAGTTGCTTTCTCATAGCCCCCCGGCTTAGTGCCTGTACGTTGGGGTTTACCCCAGTGGACGAGAGGGTAATTTCCCTGCGCCTTCGGGTTGGGGAAAGGGCTCTGACTGTTGTTTGTGCTTATGCACTGAGCAGCAGTTCAGAGTACCATGCCTTCTTGGGGACCCTAGAGGGAGTGCTGGAGAACACTCATTCTGGGGACTCCATTGTTCTGCTGGGGGACTTCAACGCTCACGTGGGTAAAGACCTGGAGGGGCGTGATTGGGAGGAACGGCCCTGCTGATCTGAACCCAAGTGGTGTTTAGTTATTGGATTTCTGTGCCCGTAACAGTTTGTCCATTATGAACATCATGTTCGAGCATAATGGTATCCACAAGTACACCTGGCATCAGGATACCCTAGGCCGCATTTCGATGATTATTGTAAAATTATCCATTGTTTCTGAGTTCTTAATATTTTATATATTCTCAAGTTAAATATTAACCTATACTCACAATCAGTATGTGTATGTTCCTTGATTAATATGTGAAACAATACAAAGATTACCTTTGAAATTATCAGTTAAAAAATGATTAACACATTTATAAACATCTTGTAAGCATGCTACACTCTTAAATATAATGGTGCTACTAAGGGTTCTTAGAGTGATGGCATAGGAGAAACACTTTTGTTTCCATGAAAAACCATGTTTGTTTAAGAGTTGTGTGAGTGTGAAGAAACTTTTAAAGGTTTAAAAATCCATCGCTAGATCTTAAACCTTTTTAGACCTTTTGTAGCACATGTATTTTTAAGACTGTAGGGATAGGGCTAAAAAAGAAAGGTTATTCAAGGGTTCTTTAGTAAAGGTTCTATTTAATAATAATAATAATAATAATTCTTTTGGAAAATATGTTTCATGTGCTTCCGGCACCAAAAATTACTCTTCTAATGTAACAAGATAATCATTGTAAAAACAGAAGAATAATTTTGCATTGGGGCATGCAAATGAACCCCATCTAAAGCAGAAGCTTTGCCGTTGCCAGAGAACCCTATTTTATCTATCAGCTGCTTAGTAATAGTTCATTTGATGTTAAGAAGCACAACTTAAGTAAAGATTACTAAATGTAACCAATGGAGTTTGAACTTTTGCAAATAGCTATGGATTGTGAATTTCAAGGCTTGTTCTCCTCCACACACAAGGCACTGTATGGTGGATTAGTCTGAGAATACAGCATAACTAATATCCCTTTAGCTGACAACAGCATAGATTATCCTTTTAGAGAGCTGGCCCAGTGCTCAGAGTCCTCAGTACAGCAGTGTGGCTGCTCCCAGAGATGCGGTATGTGTAGATAATATCACTGAAAGCACTGCTTTGTGCAGGAGGTACATTCAGACTGATCTGCTGCAAGATTTCCTGGCTCTATGTAAAAGCTTATTAAACACTGTGGCCTATATTCATCAAAGTAGCATAGCTCCAGCAGCAGATGTTTAATAAAAAAAAGTAACTACACTCTACCATGTGGAAGACAAGATTGTCATTTTTTATTATTCGTAATCATTGTTATAATTCCATTTAAGCTCTATCTGAACAGCAGATGAGGCATGGCTTGACCCTAACATCAGCCAAAACAACAACCATTGGCTCATGTGCTGTAAAGTGTTTTTCTCTTACTGGCTCAGTGTTAAAAATAATATGTAAAAAAGATAAACTGGGGGCATCTCCTGTGTAATGTCCTTGGGAAAATCCTGTACATGGACTGGTTTCCTTGAACTGAAGTTGTGTACATCCATGAACATCATTTGTAAAATGATCTGTTCTGTAAATAGTACTAATTTTGTATTTGGACACTACTGATCCAGGACAAGAATATTTCATATTTCTGAGGTTAGACTTTTAAAGATGGATGATTTGTTCGAGATACCCGAACCCAGGGGTGTCAAACAGTGGGTAATGGTGGACCTGATTACTCTAAATACCAATTTATTGTTGTCTAGAAATTTGTTAGAGGTACAGAGAGAGAGAGAGAGAGAGAGAGAACCCTGATCCATTTCCCTCAGAGAAAAATGGAGCTTGAACAGTAAATATGCTGCATTAATGAAAGCTAGCTAGCTAGCACAGAATATTTTCCGTTTTATATGTACAGAAGACAAGCTAAAAGGTACAGTGTAAATGTACCTTTAAATGTATAACAGTGGTTTTAAAGTCTCTATGTGTTCCTAAAGGTACATTATGTTCTCTACTCCAGAAGTAGAGGTGAATATGTGTAATATTTTATTATTGAACATAATAAAAGTCCTGGAGATGAAATGAGGTTTATGAAATCAGCACGACTTCAAAATAAAGTTATTGTAGAATAAGTATATTTCCTTACTAAAGGTACAGAATATATACCCTTGAGGGTACCACCACAGTGACAGCAAAAGGTACCACATTTTGTGACATGTTTTTTATGATAGTGCACCACCTTTAAATCAAATTCACAATGTAGCCCAATTCTCTTGCCACAGTAGGTGAAAAAAGCTCACTTGAAGACTTCTTAAACTCAAATGTATGAATATCAGATACACAGCTGGAGACAGTAATATCTAAAGCAATATGTGAAGTAAGTGCTGGCCTACAGCGGTAAGAAACATCAATTTCACGTATAAATATGAAGTATAATGAGCTAATATTTTCCTTTCAACAGATGTGCTCCATATACTATCAGAAATAAATGGTTATTTATCATCAAAGAGCATTCCACTGAAGATCGAGTGGGAGAAGTTTTGCACCCTACACACTCACCCTGTCACTAGGCCCAATTCCATGCATTCATTCTTCATAGCTACATACAACCAATTCATGTTTAAGATGTGTGTGTGTGTAATTTCAGTCTGATATCAATGTGATTTCTGAATGAATTACCATTCCAAGGATTGGTAAAATCCTACGAAATATAGCTCACTTTTCTTTACTGTGGACTTGGATTTGTGATGACTACCATGCATAAAAAATTAACATTCACCCTTATTGATCTCTGACAATAATCATACAGCAGACACTAAAATGAACCCTACACCATTTTCCACCAACGTGGAAGTAGTTGGGTTCCCATTCCTGAACCTAATTTGGAATGGATTGGCATGTTTCAACCAACATAAATTTGTTCATGAAGTTCTTTCCCAGCTGGAACCAAAGAACATACAGTGGCAACTCCTGTCAAATCATTGGTTAAACTAACACTGTCATCTAGTATTTTAATTCTGTGGTCAACTCAGGGAGAAATGCCACCAGTAGCCACAACCATAAAGCTTAGAACTTAATTCTTTCTCTTTATGTACATATTGTACAGTATTTGTTGATAGCTATATACAGGAATTTGTTATTAAAAGTCTTATTTAATCTAATCAGTGCCCTATTCACTATATACATCACATAGTAAGCAATGTAGGGAATAGAGTAGGGGCCATTTGGGCCATGCCTCATACAACCCCAGTTCCAATTAAGTTGGGACTTTACCATAAATAAAAACACAATACAATGATTTGCAAATCATTTTCAACATATATTCAATTGAATACATTACAAAGTCAAGATATTTAATGTTCAAACTAATAAATGTTATTGGGCATTTTTTTTGCAAATATTCACTAATTTGAGCCTCTGCAACATGTTCCAAAACAGTTGGGACAGGGGCATGTTTACCACTGTGATACATCACCTGTCCTTTTAATAACACTCAATAAGTGTTTGGGAACTGAGGACACTAGTTGTTGAAGCTTTGTAGGTGGAACTCTTTCCCATTCTTGCTTGATGTACAACTCCAGTTGCTCAGCAGTCTGGGGTCTCCATTGTCATAATTTGCGCTTCATAATGCACCACACATTTTCAGTGGGAGACAGGTCTGGACCGAGGCAGGCCAGTCTAGTACCTGTACTCTTACTACGAAGCCACGCTGTTGTAACACGTGCAGAATGTGGCTTGGCACTGTCTTGCTGAAATAAGCAGCGAAGTCCCTGAAAAAGACTTTGCTTGGATGGCAGCATATGTTGCTCCAAAACCTGTATGTACCTTTCAGCATTAATGGTACTTTCACAAATGTGCAAATTACTCATGCCATGGGCAATAACACACACCTATACCATCAGAGATGATGGAGTTTGAACTGTGTGCTGACAACAATCTGGCCAGTCCTTTTCCTTTTTGGCCCGGAAGACACGACATCCATGATTTCCAAAAACAATTTGAAATGTGGACTTGTCAGACCACAGGACACTTTTCTACTTTGTGTCAGTCCATCTCAGATGAGCTCAGGCCCAGAGAAGCTGGCGGTGTTTCTGGGTGTTGTTGATATATTGGTTTAGCTTTGCATGGTAGAGTTTTAACTTGCACTTTTAGATGGAGAGACAAACTGTGTTCACTGACAATGGTTTCTGAAGTATTCCTGAGCCCATGTGGTAATATCAGTTACAGAATGATGTTGGTTTTTAATGCAGTGCCGCCTGAGGGATCAAAGCTCACGGGCATTTAATGTTGGTTTTCAGCCTTGCTGCTTACTTGCAAAGATTTCTTCGGATTCTCCAAATCTTTTGATGATATTATGGACCGTAAATGATAATAAAAAAAAAATCCCTAAATTCCTTGCAATTGTACATTGAGAAATGTTGTTCTTAAACTTTTGGATGATTTGCTCACGCAGTTGTTCACAAAGTGGTGAACCTCACCCATGCTTGCTTGTGAACGACTGAGCCCTTCGGGGATGCTCCCTTTATACCCAATCATGACACTCAACTGTTTCCAATTAACCTGTTCACCTGTTATATACCAACAGAGGAAAAAGAAACAGCACTGTAAATTGTTTTGGCAGAAGTTTACAGAGGAGGCAATTCTGTGTATCATCTGATTTTCTTCTGCTGCACCTATATACAATAAGTACCAGAAGGAGCCATTTAGTGTTAGAGAAAAAAATATTAGACAGATAATAAAATATTGTCCAGATGTTTGAACAAAAAATTCCCTTCACAATGAATCCCAAAACACTGAACTATGGATAATCTTTAGATTGAAATTTTTAAATTTTGCTGAATCAATAACAGCTGCTTCACATATTGTACTACTAAATTCACCTGTACTCATAACAGGCACATATATATATAATAACAAAACAATTAGGTTAAAGGTGTCGGCATCAAAAACATTCTGAAGAACACATGCCAGTTTCAGCAGCAGGAGCAGACTTACACTGGCTAGAAGCTGGGTCCTTAGTGAGTTCACTATGTTTCCATTCAGAAGAGTGGAAACTGCAGAGAGGCTGCAGCTGACTTTCCTATTTTGTTGGCATTGAATGAAAATGCTAATAACCATCACAAACCAAACTAAACCACACTAAAACGCCTTATAAACATCAAACTGCATTATTGCAGAAAAATATACATTGATCTATTATAACATTATGACCACCTCCTTGTTTCTACACTTAATGTCAATTATCTTACATCCGCTGATAGGACAGAAGCACTTTGTAATTCTACTGTATAATTATGGACAGTAGTCCATCTGTTGCTCTGTATACACTGTTAGCTCCTTTTCTTCCTGTTCTAGATTAGCCTGCTTTCTAGATCTGTTTACTGTTATATTATAAAATGTGTTGCACGCATAAAAATTTAAATGTGTTTATCTTTACACTCTACAGTCAAACTGATCAGTGAAAACCCTGGAAAGTATTTCCTTGTGGTCATTAAATACAGCTACAAGAGAATGAATATATCACAGATTCTTGGTAATATAGTAATTAAAATATACCCCACTTTCTTGGAAACAGGCCTTGTACATTACTGAGATCGTTTTTTCTTTTCCCTGAGAGCATGGTTAGTGCTGTTCTATTGGAATGTCAGCAATATAGGATATGGTGGTCATGAATCATCAGCGGATGTCATATACTGTTTTTCATGTGTGGAATATGTTCTATATTCAGTATGTCATGAGCAGTGAATCCGAGAATACATTTACAGATGCATCTATGTTGAACAGATTCTTGGAATCAAAAATATATGTGAAAGCCTCAAAGGGTAAACATGACATAGATTTCAGTTCCTGATATGACAACAAATTTAAATGTTGCAATGGCCAAACAATTTTTGACACCTGCTTATCTAACAGGTCTATGGATAGTGAACATATGATAGCGCAGTGAGCCACAAGAGTACGTCTGGTGTTGGATGATTAGTTCTGCATTATATATATTACTCATAGTACCATATTGAACAGTGCTCCATTACTCCAGAAAACTCTGCCTCCCATGCCAGTGCTTTATATGCATTGAAGGAGCAATTGTTGTAATTAACAGCTGATATGTACTGCTCTGCTAAACAAATACATCAGATCTGCTGAAATTTTGAACAAATACCTTCAAATTATCAATATAACTTCTATTGTCAATTGCGCCTCTGCAGTGCCCTCTGGTTCCACTCTGCAATAGGTGCAATGGTGAGTCATTGTCCCAAAGTTGCACATTCTGCAAATCAGTCAACAAATGTTACTGCCTCTGTTGACGCCCACCCATGTTGTGCTCTTAAATATGAGAAGCATTTAAGCTTAGATCATGGGAGTATTTCCATTCAGTTGCCCCTCATGTGTTTGAACGTTTTTCAAAATTGAACGAGGTGGTGGAGTTAGCAGAAATCAGTGGTGCAATGCTTGGCTTTGAACTTGATGGTATTAGACTCATGTTTATATGTCCATATATGATACATACTCTGTAACAGCTTCATCCTTTTCAGGGTTATAATGATTCCAGAGCCTACCCAGAATCATTGGGTGCAAGGCAAGAACACACCCTGGACAGATGCTAGTCTATCACATACTCACCCAGAAACCTACTTTCACACACCTATGGAAAAATTTCACACCACAAACCAACATGTTTTTGGACTGTGGGAGGAAACTGGAGCAAACCAATGCAAACAAAGGATCATCTCAACAAACTCCTCCCAGACAATGACCTGAACCCATAACCCCAAAGCTGTGTAGCAGTGAAAGTGCTTGTAGTGCCACAGTGCTGCCCTTATTATGGATTATCATCACTATCCAATGAAAAGCATGTCCCAAAATAGCTACAGGAGCCAACTGCAGAAAGAAAAAACCTTCTTAACATTCATTGGAAAACATTGAAAAACTTGTAAAAACATTTTATTTTAAGGTATTTTGGAGCATTTCTATTGATCTATTCATCATACAATGTACAGGACAACAGCTGTGTTCAAATGATGTAAACTAAAAATCAACAAAACTGGAGATACATGTTTTAGTTGAAAGTCTAGAAACAATTGAAAATCATCCCTATAATTAACCATAGTCTACATCCAACACGTTTCAATTTAAAAAAATGGCCTAAAATGTAAAGTCATCTGTAAATGGCAAGTGAGAAAAAATTATGTGTATTTATTATTAGTAAGTAGGTAGTGTAAGTAACCTACTTATATACCTAAAATTTACTTAAACCCATCATCATTCGACTATGTGTGCAATGTTTGCATGCACTATTACAAGCGCAGGCTGCTTTTCGAAAGATCACTAGCTGCTTGTGCTCAGAACCACACAGCAGTAGCCTACAACTCTCCCACTGAGTCACTAAATCCCACTCTTCCTCTGCTTTCATCAATCTGTTCATTCCTTTAGTGCTCAGTTTTGATGTGCCTTGAGGCGTGATCTGGAACAATTCTGAGCACATGTGTGTCTATGAGTACTTGTAGGTATAATTTCCCTGTGTTATGAGCTTCAACTTATGTCCAAATGTTTGCAGACACCCCTTACCATTAGTGAGTTCCACTTCTTTAATGGGCAGATGTTCAGTTGTGCAGACTCTGCTTGTAAATTTTTTGCAGAAAAGCATAAAAGAATATTGGATATTCCAGAGCAGTTGAACACAGTATCACCCCACCTAATGCCAAGTGTCTGGATATAAAGTTCCCCATACTGGTTTGTGGAACAGTGGAATTGTGTTCTCCAGCATGACAGATCTCCATCCATTACTTTTGGGGTTAGCTGCATAGGCATGCCTTTTAGTTCTACAATTACAGACTGTGGTCCACTCATTGCCCTGCATGCTTGGTTAGTGGTTGTTCTTAATGATCAGGACCATCCACATGACCTTATTATTTGGGTGGTGGATCATTCTCAGTGTTGCAGCGACACTGAAGTGGTGGTGATGTGTTAGTGTGTGCTGCACTGCTACAAGTGGATCAGACACAGCAGTGCTGCTCGAGATTTTAAACACTGTGTACACACACACTGTCCATTCTGTTAGACAGTCCTATCTCATTGGTCCACTTTGTAGATGCAAAGTAAAAAGCAGTAGCTTGTCTGTTGCTGCACACTGTTAGTTAAGATTAGTGTTTGAGTCAAGGTTATGGTAACAGTTGTGTTATGATTAGGTTTAGGGTTGGATTTAATGTTAGTGTTAGAGTTTAGTTTAGGATTAAAGGTTAGGTTAGTGTTAAAGTTCAGGTTAGTGTTAGGGTTAAGATTAGTTTTAGTTAGATGAAAGATGATCAGACTTGTGGTATGTTATGAGGTTCAAGTTTAAGCATGGAATTAAGGATAACCTCCAGGTTTGCAAACTGCAAGGGAAAGAAACACAACATCATTAATAGACAGAATAAGGGAACAGATTCTATTAAGAGAAGCTTTGACTTTTATATGAGTTTTATTACAATTTAACTTCAATAAGTTAATATTCACCCAACATCTAATTTTTGAGAAACATGATGATAAGTTCATAATCGATTTAACTCACAGATAAATTTGGGTGCCCTTCTCATAACAGAGAAAATCAATATTAAACCACAGAATGATTTTGCATGTGTCTCAGCACAGAGCCTTGAGGGACACCTTGGGTAACAGTTGAGCTAAGGTAGTTTTCTGTGAGAAGTATTCCTTCCAGAGTGAACTCTGTTGGTATTTTGGCTTCTGATTCCACCCTCTATCCAATAACAGTGAAGTTTGAACAGCCCGGGTTGCCAGGTATGACACAATATAGCAGATGCAAGCAGTGTGCAAGTGAAAAGAGATAACATTAGATTTTATCTGACCTATAAAGCCCCTGGGAACCTTCTAAAAATTGTCATGACCAGAGACATGGTAAAACAAGAGGAATTATTAGTGATATATTTAAAAGCTTACAGCCCAGTTTTTGTATTTAATAATTAAAGAGAATACATAATATCAAACACAAATGATGTAGAGGGCAGCACCGTGGCGCAGTAAGTATTGTCGCAATCACACAGCTCTAGGGACCTGGAGATTGTGGGTTTGAGTCCCACTCTAGATTCGGTGGGTCCAGAACCTACCTGGAATCATTGGGCGCAAGGCGGGAATACACCCTGGAGGGGGTACCAGTCCTTCACAGGGTAACACCAACACTCACTCACACCTATGGACACTTTTGAGTCACCAATCCACCTACCAACATGTGTTTTTGGACTGTGGGAGGAAACCCACACAGACATAAGGAGAACACACCAAACTCCTCACAGACAGTTACCCAGAGCTGGACTTCAGCCTTCAACCTCCAGGTCCCTGGAGCTGTGTGACTGTGACACTACTTGCTGCCCCACTGACATAAAGAGTATTATTAATAAAATATTTTGTCCATACTTTGTTGAACTTACAGCCTCTTCTAGAATGCTTTACACAATATATTGGAATATAGATGTGAGGATTTAACAGCATTCAGTAAACTTTAGTGATGTCAGGTATGTGTTTTCAAAGCTATGTTGTACGATTAGATAATTTCTCCACTATGAATCTATTATCCAATCACAGAAGCTTGATACTATGCTGAAGTATTTCCTTATTTTTGAAAAAGTAGCTGTGCCTTTTTCAAGCAGCTGTTTATTCATCACTGTATCTGCTGAGGTGCTGATCTTAAAGACAGCCCTTGTCTAAAGCATCCAAGGCGAGATGAAGCATGCATATGTATGTGGTTTTCCAGAGCGTGACCCTGAAAATGACTGGCAGCGTGACATGTGGAAATGTAGCGTCTCCGTGGCTCATTGTAATTTCATGTGACAACACATTATCCATCCAGTCATCGACACTTCCAGCTGATAAATGACACCGGTCATCAGCCATGAGCCGCTGAATGAGGAATGAGACCGGAGCAGCTCCAGGAAGGAGGATCACTGATTGCCCCCTCATCATTTGCATGCCTGGAGCAGCATTTATCATTCCCCCTCTGATGTAATTGATCTGGCCAATCTCAAAAGGTGATGTAAATATGAAGAAGTGTATAATAACCGGTTCAGACCTTTATAGCTGCAAACTGATTTGGGTAAATGTATTTGATCTGTGTGCATCAGATGTAAATGATTTCAGCTTGCAGCAGTTCTTGTTTTAAAATGACACTGGCTTTACAAAAACTAAGCTTAAAGGGACAAAATTAAATAAAATTAATAATAATAATAATAATAATAATAATAATGGGGGAGAAAATTCAGACAACATGGTTGTGCAACTGGTGGTGTTGCTGTTAAACAGGTCCAGGGTCCTGGGGATGCAGGTTCGAGCTCTGCTCTGGGTGACTGTGAGGAGCTTGGTGTGTTCTCTCTGTGTCCGTGTTGGTTTCCTCCAGGTGCTCTGGTTTTCTCCCACGGTCCAAAGACACAGGTTGGTAGGTGGACTGGCAAAGTGTCCGTGGGTGCAAGTGAATGAGTGAATATGCAAGTGTGTGTCACCCTGTCAAGGACTGGTTCTCCCTCCAGGGTGCTCCCATCTTGCACCCAGTGATTCCGAGTAGGCTCTGGGCCCACTGCAAATTAATCTGTGAATCAGGTTCCATACATGAAATCAAGCAGGCCTTATTTACATATCAATTAAATGAGCAACAACCTTATGCTTATGTTTTGGTAGGGAGCCAATGAAATGATGGGATTCTGAGGGTTGTGAGCAAAGAACTGCACTCATAGGTAGACTTAGAATCAAGCAGTTAGTGCAATGCTCCCCCTACTGACCCCAATTTATTCAGTGGACCGACTGGAAAATGTGATATAAACAAAACTGGCTGAATTGATTTTAGATAGGCATGTGATGTGATTGTTTTGTGAATTTTGTCCTTCAGTATTATTGAGTAATATTGCAATATAAAGCCTCTGTCATTGCAACTCTGGGCTCAACACTGCAGGAACTGCTCTATGTAAGTTCAGGAGGAAGGTAGCAAATCGTTTTCTTTGAATTTCCTCAGAATCACATTATAATCACATTGTACTGTTCTAAAGACAAAAACTTCTTATTCAGGAAGAGCAAGATGTTACAGAGCTGCGTATGATTGCGGCTGACTTGGATGTAGTCGACGTATTTTGAAGAAAATGAAATGCTTGGAGGCCATAGCAGAGAAGATGAGAAGCTAATTATATCCTGATATCTCTGATAATTGAGGACATCTCTTAGATAATGCGGAACGATGTCTTATTGAAATCACAAAGGTAAGCAAATTAATTTCGCATGTTATATAAAATGCCAAGGGAGCTGCGAGATGTGAACAAGATAAACATCAATGGCTGAGAGAAAAAGTAATGAGACTGAAGTGTCTTGATTGGGCGTCCAGAAGAAATCTAATTAAAATGCTTTGGGGTGACGGTCACTTCTGCTCTTATCTAAAATTGACACACAAACTCGGGAGTGCACCGAGGATCCTTATCCATGGATTTATATGGAGAGGAATTATGGAGGGGAAAATATCATTACATTCAAAACAATTCCATTAACAGTCCAACACCAACAGACATATTAGCTGCCTCATTTTGCTCCTGCCACAAGGTCAATGAGATTTTCTTGGTCATGGTCCTTATTAACCATTGTCAGATAGGGATAAAAAAAAAAAAGTATGCACTACTTTACATTCGAAGTGTGTGGAACAGATCGCACATGATATAGTCTTCTGTAATAGGGAGAATCAAGCCTCTGTCATTGCTACTCCAGGCTCAGCACTGCAGAAACCGCACTATATGATTCTAGTGGTGGGTAGGTGAAATAGCAGGGTAAATAGCAAAATACTTAATGAAGATGCACTTAAAAACATGAAAACTGACCAAGGAACTCAATACTTTTAACCTCTGCAGTTTTTATTGTCTCTGTGTTGTTTATCATAGCGGTGGGTGGGGGATAATAACAAAACTAAAAAAGATGCCAAATGCTAATCTAAATGCTATCTAGGCAGTAGTTGGCTGTGCATTTTGCAATTAGGCCTTCAGTGGTATCCTTCCTGAATTCATTATGTTCTTAATAACATCATTAGGGTGCCACAGCTATAGAAAACATCAATAATACACAGAAACTCAGTGAGGGGGCATTGCATCACAGACAGGAACTTGTGTAGTGAGAAGCAAATTCATTACTAGAGCAAGAAACCCAATTAATACTATTCAACAAGTCCCTTTGATTGCAGCCAGTTGCGCCACGTAAAAGCATCAATGCCAAACTAATAAAATGACAAAAGTATATTTAAAAAACACATTACTCATCAAAAATAATGGTTATGTGTACACAAAATTCATCTTTCTTAATTTCCTCAAGAACAGTGCATATCAACACTATCAGAATGGTCATCTGTGCATTTCCGAACCAAGTTTTTTCAGTTGCTGAGAAATGCTGAAAATCAAGTCTGTGGGAGGAAAACGGAGCACCCAGAGGAAACCCACGCGGACACAAGGGGAGAACACACCAAACTCCTTACAGACAGTCACCTGGAGCAGGACTTGAACCCACAACTTCCAGGTCTCTGGAGCTCTGTGACTGCGACACTACCTGCTGCACCGTCGTGCCACCCTTCATTGCCAAATTATTCATATAAAATAAATAAATAAATATAAGCAGTAAGATACTTTATCTATATACTTATTTTTAGGACCATACTATGGCAGGCCAAACAGGAAATATTTAATGAACGCTGATATATAGAATGAACACTGAGATATATAGAATGAACGCTGATATATATATAGAATGAACGCTGATATATATAGAATGAACGCTGATATATAGAATGAACGCTGATATATATAGAATGAACGCTGATATATATAGAATGAACGCTGATATATATATAGAATGAACGCTGATATATATATAGAATGAACGCTGATATATATAGAATGAACGCTGATATATATAGAATGAAAGCTAATATATATAGAATGAACGCTAATATATATAGAATGAACGCTGATATATATAGAATGAACGCTGATATATATAGAATGAACGCTGATATATATAGAATGAAAGCTAATATATATAGAATGAACGCTGATATATATAGAATGAACGCTGATATATGTAGAATGAACGCTGATATATGTAGAATGAACGCTGATATATATAGAATGAAAGCTGATATATATAGAATGAACGCTGATATATATAGAATGAACGCTGATATATGTAGAATGAACGCTGATATATGTAGAATGAACGCTGATATATATAGAATGAACGCTGATATATATAGAATGAACGCTGATATATATATAGAATGAACGCTGATATATATATAGAATGAAAGCTGATATATATAGAATGAACGCTGATATATATAGAATGAACGCTGATATATGTAGAATGAACGCTGATATATATAGAATGAACGCTGATATATATAGAATGAACGCTGATATATATATATAGAATGAACGCTGATATATATATAGAATGAACGCTGATATATATAGAATGAACGCTGATATATATAGAATGAACGCTGATATATATATATAGAATGAACGCTGATATATATAGAATGAACGCTGATATATGTAGAATGAACGCTGATATATATAGAATGAAAGCTGATATATATAGAATGAAAGCTGATATATATATAGAATGAACGCTGATATATATAGAATGAACGCTGATATATATAGAATGAACGCTGATATATATAGAATGAACGCTGATATATATATAGAATGAACGCTGATATATATAGAATGAAAGCTGATATATATATAGAATGAAAGCTGATATATATATAGAATGAACGCTGATATATATAGAATGAAAGCTGATATATATAGAATGAAAGCTGATATATATAGAATGAACGCTGATATATATATAGAATGAAAGCTGATATATATATAGAATGAAAGCTGATATATATAGAATGAAAGCTGATATATATAGAATGAACGCTGATATATATAGAATGAACGCTGATATATATAGAATGAACGCTGATATATATAGAATGAACGCTGAGATATATAGAATGAACACAGATATATAGAATGAAAGCTGATATATATAGAATGAAAGCTGATATATATAGAATGAACGCTGATATATATATAGAATGAACGCTGATATATATATAGAATGAACGCTGATATATATAGAATGAAAGCTGATATATATAGAATGAACGCTGAGATATATAGAATGAAAGCTGAGATATATAGAATGAACACAGATATATAGAATGAAAGCTGATATATATAGAATGAACGCTGATATATATATAGAATGAACGCTGATATATATAGAATGAACGCTGATATATATAGAATGAAAGCTGAGATATATAGAATGAACACAGATATATAGAATGAACGCTGATATATATAGAATGAAAGCTGATATATATAGAATGAACATTGAACACAGTTTTCTTTTTGGGGCAAATTTCGGGCATGTCATTATTGCTCCGGTCGGTAAACGTGTTGCTGCTGCTGAGCGAGAGAGTGACTGTCTCGTTTCCGAAGGCTTTACTGCTATCTGTTTATTGTTGCCATGGAGGCAATCACCAGCCTCGCCTTGAGATCGCGGTGCGCGATTTCAAAATAAGAGCGGACAGCGCGATTGAAAAAAAAATCATAATAAAAAAAAAAAAAAAACTTTTCAAAACAGCTCTCGGGACAGAAATAGATGCTCAATGGGCCTAAAAAGTGCAGGAGGCCACTATTTGAGTATGGGGGATATAGAATGAACGCTGATATATATAGGATGATAATGGCCAAGGACTTACGAACCATTCTGGAGGATCATGTGCATTCAATGGTTCAAACATTGTATCCTGAAGGCGATTCTGTGTATCAGGATAACAATGCAACGAATACACACAGCAAGATTGGTGAAAGATTGGTTTGATGAACATGAAAGTGAAGTTGAACATCTCCCATGGCCTGCACAGTCACCAGATCTAAATATTATTGAGCCACTTTGGGGTGTTTTGGAGGAGCGAGTCAGGAAACGTTTTCCTCCACCAGCATCACGTAGTGACCTGGCCACTATCCTGCAAGAAGAATGCCTTAAAATCCCTCTGACCACTGTACAGGACTTTCTCAAGACGAATTGACGCTGTATTGGCCGCAAAAGGAGGCCCTACACAACACTAATACATTATTGTTGTCTAAAACCAGGTGTTTTAGTTTCATTGTCCAAGCCCTGTATGTCAGCTTTCATTCTATATATATCAAAGTTCATTCTATATATATCAGCTTTCATTCTATATATATATCAGTGTTCATTCTATATATATCAGCGTTCATTCTACATATATCAGCGTTCATTCTATATATATCAGCGTTCATTCTATATATATATCAGCGTTCATTCTATATATATCAGCGTTCATTCTATATATATCAGCTTTCATTCTATATATATATCAGCGTTCATTCTATATATATCAACTTTCATTCTATATATATCAAAGTTCATTAAATATTTCCTGTTTGGCTTGCCATAACTATATAGTAGTTTGATTATATATAGTCAAAATTTTATTTTTGTTTAACATGCCACTGTGTATGTGCTGAACCAGGGGTAGCCAACCCTGGTCCTGGAGAGCTAACAGCCTGATGATAATCATCAACATTAAAAGAAATAAAAGCTTAGAATGCATAACTCTGTTTGTAATGAATCTATATGATTTTCACTTTTTGAATTGAATTACTGAAATAAATGAACATTTTGATGTAGATACAAAGAGGGAGAGTGAGTTATGAGTTTTAATACATTTCAATATAAATGAATTGTAAAATAAACTTTTAAATTACAGTGCGAACACAGTGCTGCATTTACATTACCAAAACAAAACACTAATATGTCTGAGAGTAAAACTATAGGAAGCTGCTCAAGTGTAAAATTAATCTGCATTAAAAAAAGTGAACGTTATGGTTTCCCAGATTAATCATGTTGAGAACTAGTTAAATATGTTTTGTACATTCGTCAGACTTTCACATTATCATTTAGTTTTTCCGGTTTCCTCCCATGGTCCAAAAACACAGGTGGGTTGGTGACTCAAAAGTGTCCATAGGTGTAAGTGAATATGTATCGCCCTGTGAATTTTTTTTTTATTTTTGAATTTCAATTACATTAAGAGGAAAAAAAATAATAATAAAATTACTTTACATCAAAATTTATGGATGAAAAGCTAAACTTACTTTGGTTGTTAGTGTGATTATAATGCTGTTCAACTTAGTTAGCTACACAGCTAGCTAATAAAATAGCTGGACTACCCACAGTAACATACAGGTCAATCACAATGTGAAATGACCCCTCATCTATGGTCTCAGATCCAATTTCAAGGCTGGCGTTACATATGGGCAGGGGTGGGCTCACCCCCCAAACATTGCCCACCCAATCAAAAAATAAGAACTTTTCTATCAATGGCAAAATAGTACAGAAAATACAGTACTATATCTAATAACTTCTGATTGGTTGGGCGGTCTATAAAAATGCCTCCAAAATTACTCTTTGCCCACTGGAAAGAATATATTCTGCATACTTTTTATTCCCATTCCACCCTGCTCTTCGATGGTCAGGACCCCCACAGAGCAGATATGATTTTGAAGGCGAGTCATTTTCAGATTTTCACTAACTTGATGGTGGTGTGTTATGCTGATATGAGTGGATTAGACATGGCAGTGTTGCTTGAATTTAAACAGGCTGTCTGCATTTTTACTTCTTTGGTCCACATGAGGATGTAAAAAACTCCAGAGGCACTGCTGTGTCTGATCCACTTGTTCTAGCCTAACACACCACCACCATGTCAGTGTCACTGCAGCCCACATCATATCTGCTCTTGTCTTGACCATTGGTAAACAGGGTGAAAGGAAGGCAAGCAAAGTATGCAGAGCAGCAGACTACAATGTGTTACTGAATTACAGTGTACTCCTGTGAAAAGTGGAGATGAGAGAATGGACAAACAATGCAGAAAAAAGGATGTGGGCATAATCTTAAGGCTGAAGGGTGTATACCACATGTTCATAACAAATATTAAAGGAATCATAGAAAAGAGTATGTATTTTTGCTTTTGGGCTCCTCTTACAGCTGCAGAGTATAATTCACTTTTGCTGCACTGTTCTAAAATCGAGGAGGGAGGGGCCAGTTTTCTTCCATCCACCAGAAGTTACATACTGCAGTCTCTGCAGTAACAATGACAGTAGTGATTCTCCCCATTCTCCATTTTGTTGTAATTTTAAGGTATACATATTGCCTAGTGTTTCTTAAATACCACCTATAGCAGGTTAAAATTGGCCCTGCTCAGTTCAAAAGACGGTGGAAAAAAACTCATTCTCAGAAAACCTTAATCTTAAGACACTTTGGATGAAAGTGTCAGCTTGTATATATACATATATGTCATATATGTAAATATACCAATTTATACTGACAAAAGTAAAGCAACAACAAGTTCTATTTTAATATGGCTAAGTTTTTTTAATATAGTTTATTATTGAAAGAAATTTAATTTCATTTTTAATGTAAACAGCTTGGTTGACAAATAAAATCAATTAAAATTTTATGTTTTACTTTTATTAGCTTATTTTAATTACATTATAAATTGTAATCAAAAGAAAACCTTGAATTTAAATGGAAGCAATAGTTAAATTTAAAAAAAAAAAAATGTATTTATTGTCAGAAGCAGTCAGACTGAGGGAGGCAGACACAAACACTGTAACAGCACTTTATTTAGAACACATAATGAACTGAGACACTTAAGAGATACTTACAGACCTAGACTGAGAGACAGATACATAAGAGACCTAGGACCAAAAATGGAGGACAAAGGAACTAACAGACTAAGAGACACTAATAGACTAGTGAGAGAGAGAAACAGACAAACCAAAAAAAAAAAAAAAAACACACATGAAGCACAAGGTGTAGAATAACAATAAGAACCAGACAGACCAAAGAAGCAGACGAAAGGAAGGAGAAACAGACCAACTAAACAGGTGAGGACAAGGGAAATATCCAAAAAAGAAGCGCAGACACAAAGGAACTTAAATACACACAAAACACCTGAAACAGATAACGAGGGGGCAGGATTGCAAAGGGGACACAGATGGAGACACTGATGACAGGGTGGAGTGAATGCGGGACTAGGGTGGAGACAACAACAACGAGCCTTGTGCTGCATAAGCACATAGTGGGGACAAGGACAGGGCCAATGCCAGGGCATGACATTTATTTCTTTACAAAAATACTGTTTTTGAAAGTCAATAAGAATGTTCGAAAAAACATCACTGGGCATAACTAGCTTGAGACGTGTTAATTTAATTGAATTATGTGCATGTGCATTTTCAGCCTCCAGGTGGTGCTTCATTGTCAATGAATTGTCCATCGCAATGACTTGAACACGTAATGCCATTTCAAAATAAAGGTTTATGCATAAAGGCAAACGTAACAGCAGCACTTACAATATGGACAAAAAAACTTAAATATACTTTACAGTGCGTGGGCAAAATATGAAATACAGCTAAGTCTTACTGATTTTACTGAGCTTTATCTGAATAGCTGTTTAAACCTTTCTTTCTGACCCCTTTTTCTTGATTTCTATTTGATGTGTAACTTGGTAGTCATGTAGACCCATATGCTAATCAGATCTGCAAATATATCTAGTAAAACCTTAAGCTGCAGGTTAGCCAGAAATCAAGAAAAGCAGGTAGATAATTTTGTTTTTCAATTATTTCAGACCAGGTTAGACTGAATCCTACAACTATGGCAGATCACCCTTAAAACACTGCTATATCACATTCCAAAGCCATAATCCATATTCTTATTTGTGTGAACACAACCAAAAACCAACATACCTTGATGACATCGCCTTGCTTGTAAGAATATTTCGAAAGTGTGGGAACAAGACGAAGTGCATTCCTGATGACTGGGTTAAACTGGGTTTTTCCTGACAAACCAGGGACAGAAATGACAGGAGGGAGGGATGGTGTTATAAAATATATTTAAGTATGGCTCCCCAAAAGATGTCAAAAAGCTATACAAATTTCACAGGCATATCACTATTACCATATTTCACTTTTACTGTTTACTGCTAACTCATTTTGTTAACGTTACACAATAAATCATCTCAAAACTACAAACTAATTAAAGGTTGATATTGTCTGCCAACACTAAACATAAAACATGCAGAATTACATTAAAAGTGATCATTACATTGTAGTGATATAAAGTAATGTTAAGCCACTGAAGTGGTCTGATATAAAATACATTTTTTCAATTAATATAAAAATAAATTTAGGTCAAAACTATTGTTAAGCAATGTCTCATACATTAGCTTGATGTCAGAATGCTACTAACTCCATACAACATATATCGTTTTACTCCCAGCAAAACAGCAGTTATCTGGAAAGAAATAAAAGTAGAACATTACCTTTAGTTGATGCTGAGCATTAAAACATGGCATGAGCAGCGTCTCTGAGCAAACTCTTGTGCAGTATCCTGTGTTTCAGTAACTGAAACTGAGGTTTCCAGGTGGCGCTGGCGCTCAAATTCAAACAAGTGATTCTCGGGCATTCATTGGCTGTACTGTCTGTGACTCAGTCCAGGCAACCACGAGTTTGTCCAGTCACTACACAGAACTGCTTGCCGACATAATTTTCTATTGTTTACGAGTTTATTCTATAAAAAATATAATTCAATAAAATAACTGAGCCAATTTTGCAATTTACCACCTATTTTAAAGAACAGAGTAACAAATTACTGAACAGTTTGACATTATTAAATTATATGATTTTCCTAAACCTAGATATTTGAATGAATGTGTGCTAGGTTTTTTTTAATTATTATTATTGTATTCCCAGTGGGTATTTCTTTGTGTGCACATAAAGGACCAGTGCATTGCTATAAAATAAATAAATAAACAAAAATGTTATGTTCAACATAGATATTAAAATCCTGTCCCTTATGGATTGTTAGATTAACGTCTTGAAGTTGTGGAGCATTGGGCAGCCGATGAAGTAAAGATGGTGGGTGACTTGTTAACCCATCAGAGCCCAGACTCTGTTTACATTAAATGACAAAAAGGTGTATAAAACAGAACAAATGAGCTGTTCGTTAGGACCTTTACTTATTGTGTCAAAGGGATCACGTAGCATATTCTGAAGCTATTTTCATGTTCAAATCCTGATGTGACATGTTAACCATTTTGCTTCATTTCAGTTTGTGACAGATGTCACCATGGGCATACTCTTATTGGATAAAGGAATGTTTTGTCACTACTGTCCTGTAAGACCAAAGAAATTCATTTCCTAAATAGGGGATTTATCCCCATAAATGCTTCACACTGAAGAGATTAACACATTTTTGGGGGGCACTTGTTGTCAAAAAAAGGCATTAAACCTAATCAACTGACCTTAAAGAGTTACAGTTTAGTCACACTGAAGAATACATTTAATTGTTCTGCTTCTGTATTTATACTTTTATTGTTTTTATATCTCACTATATTTTTCATTAAGTGTACTTAATTTGCACGCCATCAAATACTTACTACATATAAATACACATAAATGTCAGTGAATCTTTGTGTAATTTATATAGCTCTTTGTTTAGGGGGAATTTATGGTGAAACAAAGCTCTATTTTAATGAGTGAGTGAGTAGTTGTGCATTTTTTAACAGATTTTAAAGCTGCATGGGCACACAATTTATGGCTAAGAGCATGTTCCTTAAATGTTTTACTAATGCCAGCTCACCATAAAATAGGCTTAAAATAGAAAAAAAAAGGTATTTTGAGCTATGTTTGATGATGGTTGTCTTTAGTGTGTGTTGATTTTTTTGTCCTAATAATGATGTCATTTAAAATACAAGCACTCTGATTTCAATATAATTAACTTGATTTTTATTTCTGATTGCATGCAGGAGGACAGACGCAGTGACGTGACTCGACACATCAGGATCCTGGTTGTCTGTGGTGATGATGGAGAGGATCCCGAGGATGTATCCATCCTTCTTGAAAGAAAGATGTTGCCAGGATGTGGTAGTGGATGTGGTGTGCTAAAGCTTGCTCACTGCTTATGGGGCTAATTTCTTTCTCTTGCATACCCCCAACATTGGGCTACACAATATTACTATTCTTCTTAATTTTGCAAATAACTACCAACCACTTTCGAAAACATTGTTTGGTTGGATTCTCCGTTCACATACCGCTGTTGTCTTTTAATGAACTTCCACTCTTTGGATGAACCTTCAGATGCCATTGTGCAGACACAGACTTGCTATCTTAAGCTTTGCCTTTTCAAAAGACTGTTGTATATTATCTGAGGAATAAATGACTATTTGAAAGGTATTTCATATGTGATGCTGTAGATTTGTCTTTGAGTGTGATAATATTGACACAAAAATATTTACTAACAAAGACATTTGACCTTTGATACAGTATCGTATTTTGGGACAAGAACATTGCATAGGGATGGAAGTGGGTGGGTGAGATATAGACATAGATTTGATGATTTATTTAAGAGACATTGATTGTTAATGTTGCTAAAAGTCTAAAATATAGCTAGCCTTGTATACCGCAGTGATATTAACAGTTTAATTTCATGGTGGCGATTTTTTTATAGAAATGCAAGCACTTGAACTTCACTCATACTGTTTTCTTTTGTTAAAAGTAAAAATAACAGAAGAATTAGGTTCTATATTAGAGAGGGTATGCATGTTTTGTTGGTTAATGCCAGTCTTGCTGCTATTCATTTGTCAGCTGATTTTTTTAAAATTTATTTTATTTATTTATTTATTTATTTTATGTGTTATATGGGCTCCAATCCCACCACCTTCTGCCCTTGAACCTTGAAGGAAATTCCTTGATTAAAATGGTTGAATTGGTGACTGTCTGTGTTGGTGTATTCTCCCTGTGTCTGCATGGGATTCTTCCTGGTGCTCCGGTATCCTCCCACAGTCCAAAAACACACATTGGTAGGAGGATTCGTGACTCAAAAAAGTGTTGGTTTGAGTGACTGTGTCATCCTGTGAAGGACTGGATCAAATGCCTTGCACCAAATGCTTCCGGTTAAGCTCTGGCCTCACTGCCACCCTGAACTAGATAAGGGGTTACAGACAATAAATTAATGTAGATGGTTAATTGGATCAGAAATATTATTGAATTAACTATTAAATGCTTGTTTCCAGACTTTCCCAAGTCACTGTGATTGTGGTTTGTGTGATTTGTGATAAGATACGGACAATTATTTATTTGGTAACCTTTATCAAATGAAAATTATCATAATTTACATCATAATTTTCAGTAATATAACTTGATATAAACTAAAATATCAAATAGAATATAATAAAATCTACTTAATTCATAAAACACTGACAAGCTTTACTTAATATTTTGATGAGTCTGAAATATTTATTTTATAAATAAGTTAAATAGAATAAAGTAAGATTTGCTTAATATTTTCAAATGTTATTTGATGTCAAATAGATTTATTTAACATTTGCAAGTAAATTTGATATTACAACAGTAATATTTAAAGTGTTACAAGTTTTCAGTATGTATTGAAAGTAATTTCATAGTACAGTTCTGTTAAATTGATTTTCTTTTGGTTTTATGATGTGTTTATTATTAATTACAGCAAACAAAAAAAAAACAATATTCTGTATCTTTAAATAAACACACAGAGTACGTAATAATACATTATTGGTCTGTGTTTTTCCACCAATTACTGTTTTTTTTTTTTACAGTGATAACACTGATTAACACTCAAAACCCTTAAAAACCTGCACAGTTCTGTTATAAAACAGAGGATTCTAGTAATTTAAAAATACAGACTGTCACTGTGCTTTTACAGTAGATTTGTTTAAAAAGGTGATTTTCCTGTATTTCAATGGTATATTTTTTACAGAAAAAAATGGAAAAACATCTGTATTTTTTTACGGTTAATGTCTTTTTTTTTTTTTTTTTTTACAGTGTGTCATGCTTTGAACCAAGCCATTTGATCACTCAGTTGGTGATTTTTAGCTCATGGTCACACAGTCTGGGTGTTGATTGAATGATACTCTTTTCTCTTCACAAACTCATTCTCATACACGCTGGGGGCTTTTATCTCGAATTGGGTGCAGTCAATACATCCTATCATGTTGGGGACCCCAGACTCGCTCCTATTGGCATTTGGACATAAAGAAAGCGTGACTTTCTGAGACAGAAAATGGCTGCTCAAAAAAAATCATAGGATGTAGAAATCATAGAACGGATATCATGACATCAGATGCACAGCAGAAACTTTACTGAAGCACTTTAACTGAAACAAGAAAAGTGAGTTAAGGGAAGAGATTTTAAATATAAAGTTGATATAATGCACTTTTACTCAAATACACTTTTTACAGTTTGACCTTGGCAACTCATGATGGCTTAAAAGTGGTTAGATAAAATAGCAAAAAACATACACTATTGGAACCAGTGCAAACAAGAGAAAAGCTATGAAATTAAAAGGAATAAATGATTGAGAATTTTTTAAAACATATTCAGGAAAAAAATATACTAACAATAAGAAATCTAACTTCCAGGTATGGTGTAAGTTAAATACACAGAGGTAATTCATGTGTTCTTTATTAAAGGCAATGGTTCTAATTAGAACCATGAGTTCTCTGTATAACTTGCTGCTTTCAATGAAATGCTTTACATGGTTCTATATATTACTAAATTGAACACATAGTTCAATAAAGAATTATCACTTTTCTAAAGAATAAGAGCGTAGACAACATATAAAAAGCTGATTAAAAAGCAGAGATTTTTGACAATGGCAACAAAAACCTAATGTTAATTTTGCTTTTCTTAGAGTTACAATATGTAGCCCATCTGTTGCTCTGGCCTTTGCACACTTACTGTCCACTCTGTTAGACACATCTACCTGTCATCCACTGTTTATAAATTTAGCAATTGCATCTTTGGTGTATATCTAGACCAAAGTCTTGTGTTTAAATATAACAGCTGAACAATGAAGAAAATTGCTTAATTTGTAGATAAATATTAAATTTTTTTCTATAATTACTTTAGTCATGAAAAGAGAGAAAATGCCAACAATATTAATATAAAAAGTCAATGTATTTATTCGTTTATTATGCTGTGACATAAACAAATGCTCTACTTACTCCATGTTCTGTTTAAAGACAGTTTTCACGATGATTTTATTATATAAAGTACCAGTAAAAAGTTTGGACACTGTTAGACACATCTACCTCATTGGTCCACCTTGTAGTCAGAGACAGTAGCTCATTTGTTGCTGCACAGTTTGTGTTAGTCATTCTCTAGTCCTACACCAGTGGACATGGGATGCGGTTGGCTGGATATTTTTGGTTGGTGGATTATTTTCAGTGTAGCAGTGGCATTAGCTTGAGCTACATCCAATTGTACATTATGCAGTAAAATGTATGTAGGCACACAGGCATTCTACTTTACTTCAATTGTAAGTGTATCCATTGGGAGTTTGTTGCCATGGGAACCACCTCTGCTGTTCTGAGTGGTCTTTCCACTAGATGATAGGACACTGCTGTGAGGATTTGATGACATTCCGCCACAAGAGCATTAGTTTGGTCAATTACTGATAATTGATCTTTTAGATCATAACACCACTTAAACTCATCCTAAAGTTATGGTTATACACCTCTGCCTCCCATAGCAGGGCCCAGATTAACTGAGAATGAAGCAGTTAAAACCACTGCAAGATTTGTTGACAAACACTTGGTCTGTGTGTATATTACTTCTGACAGTTTTAGTAGAGTGGTGGAAAATATGGTTTCTGTCATCATGTTGCATCATAAGAAGAAATGGTATGTGGTACAGACAGAACTTTGAACAATTGTGAGGCAAAGGGAGATGAAGTCAAGAAAGCAAACCCTACAAAAGTCACAGCATGGTGCAATGCATAATTTGCCAAAGTGGAGTTAGCATTTCCCAGCAATACAACAAGAATGCCCAAACAAAACAAAAGCAATGAAATTCCAATGCATTTTTCAACTCATGAGGAGCTTCTCACCAGAGGGAAGCAAGGAATATTCATGAATTTATTTATTTAGATATTTTACTTATTTTTCTACAACATGCAGCTAAGAAGGCAATGAATCACACTGCTTTGTAGTCATTGGATTAACCAGAGCGGAATGTATAGAGTTGACTAAAGTACTATACTTCATTCATCATTCAAGTTGCATAAAATGTTTGTAAAAGGAGTGTTCATCCACTGTTTATAAATTTAACAATTGCATCTTTGGTGTATATCTAGACAAAAGTCTTGAGAGAAAATATTAATATAAAAAGTCAATGTATTTATTCATTTATTATACTGTGACATAAACTAATGCTCTACTTACTCCATGTTATGTTTAAAGACAGTTTGCACGATGATTTTATTATATAGAGTACCAGTAAAAATTTTGGACAAATCTTCATTGCTGGAATTGGGCTATTCACTGTGTAGAACTGTGTACCAGCCCCTACCTCTGCACAACACAAATTATGGTCTCAAATGCATTAAGAAGGCGAGCAAAATTTATTTGAATGCTTAATAAATTTAAGGCATTTTGTTTATTTCACATTCCACTTAAACACTTTACATTTTGGTCAGCATGGGGTGCACAGCTCTGTTCACCCCGTCTAATCTCAGCCCTGTTCTTTTAAATGAGAATGAGCCACAGCTCTGTTTAACATAAGAGCCTAGGAGTGAGGAGCGGGAAGCACACTCTGTTTAGCCATTTTCCCTTGGTTCTCTTTCTTCTGCAACCCTCCTCCAAAAGTTACATAGTGCAGGCTCTGCAGTGCTGAGCCTAGAGTAACAGCAGAGGCTCTATTCTCTATTACAGGTGAATGGAGCATTACAATGATTTTTGAAGCTGTAAATGTAAGTTAAATATATTATGTAGTGTTACTTTAAACAGACCAGGTGGTCTTGCTTGGGTTGGTAACCTCCAGATCCTAAAATTAAATGGTATACTTAAATGTTGTCCACAAATGCTAGGTGTAATAGTGCACGTTAGGCTTAGAATAACAGATCTCAAACATTGCTGTCCTCCCACAATGACTTTTCTATTTAATGTACATCATCTTGTATAAAGCCAGTTTAGCTTACAAGAGCCACTTTTCCAAAGAGTGCTGCTGTGTAAATTCCCGCTGGATCTGAAGCGGAGATGATGTGCTCTGGTGTTCCTGGAGTATTTGAAGTACATATCTAACAGAGTGCGTGAGGCACATTAGTGCATACACAAGCTACTGATTGCAGAGGAGGAGAATAAAAAAGTAGAGAAAATGGAGAGAGGAGAGAGAGAGAAAAAACCCTGGCTGCTCACAGGGGAGTCATTCCCAGGGCAGCCAGCTATTGGCGGAGTAAATCAAACTCAATGTCAGCTCAGGGATAGACACATCCAACAACAAAGAGAGCAGCTCCTCAGATACACAGAGCCTACTATCTGTGGAGCTCATGTTGAAATGCTGGAGATGGGCTGAGTTACTTCAATCTGACTCCTTTTGCAACAGGGAAACTGTTCACTTACACCTATATACATCCAAAACCAGGCACCGCTTATAGTGCGTGGACTCAGGAACACTTAAAAGACTATGACTGTGTCCCAGTTTTGTACAAAACACTAATACTATACAGTATGTACTATATATTAAACTTATAAGAGTGAGTTTCTCAAGCTAGTACATAAAATAACATACTATGCAGTTTTTTCTTTTTTTTTTTTATTAACTGGGTGTAAACTGATACCATGACAATGTAATGTAATATCAAGCTGCAGCTGCAACACTGTCTGGCATTTTTTGCAAAGGCTGAAACTCAAATATCTCCCTCCACATTGCACAGTGCAGAGTATGTGCCATAAAGTAATGGTATCTGCACCAAAGTAGTGCATTATATGTCAGATAATAAAACGATTAGTAGTATTAGTTTTATAATCTGAGAAGTGTTCTAAGTAAGGAGAAGGGCACTACTTCAAACAGTACCAATATTTTCCAGATGTGAGGAGCTTCTCACTGTCCAGTTCCTACTGGATTTTTGGACAACATTGTCCATCATTAACATACTCAAATATTGACTGTTCCTAAGTGGGCAATATGGATTTTTGCGTGTAGTCAACTTTGACACTTGTAAGAAATTTTAACAAATGTTTGAATGTGTAATAGTTATGTATGCACCATTGGGACATAGCTTAAATTATTAATTATTTCATAGTCTGTAACCACTTATCCAGTTCAGGGTCGTGGTGGGTCCAGAGCCTGCTTGGAATTGTTGGGCACAAGGCAGGAGCCCACCCTAGAGGGGGTGCCAGTCCTTACAGGGTGAGACACACACACACACACACACACATTCACCAGTAATACTATACTGTATGACATTGGATTTATAGAAAATGTCTATCTAGAAAAGCACAAAATGCTGAAAATTTTCATCATATGTCACCCACTCCCCATCCGATGTTCCGTCTGTCTGTAAACTCTGGCCGAGAGGTCTGTCCCTCACTGCCCTTGGGTTTAGATCAGCCAGCTGTCCAAGCATATGGTGATCACCAGAAAGAGCCCTTATTTCAGCTGACATTGAGATAGTCATACACGCTCAGGAAGCTTCCATCTCATGTGTGATTAAATGACCATGAAATTCAAAATAAAAGCAGGTATTTAAACAGACTAGACTACTGAATTGAAAAGTATTTATTTTTCTCTCATTTATGTGTAATAACAATGTAACTGATTGCAATATATTCACTAATACAGATGGGTTACAGTACAATTTGATAGAAATGCATGTGTATCAGTTTCCAATTTATATATCATCACTGTTCAATGTAAACAATGTATCTCCATCTCCATCATGTGAACATATCAGCTTCTTTTTTTACTCTGCATGAAAACTTCACAATAGATGGGTGAATAGAAATTAAATTTAATGAAATTTATTTACATTAAATCAAAATTTACAATTTACCATTTTGGACACGCATACATTTTGGACAGTGATGATATGACACTTACTACAGTTCATAGTATGACATAATAACAACATAAAGTTAGTAAACTTAAAGTTGATATATATTTGCCAGATCAATCCTACTGTAATCCATTCAAAACACTGAAGCTATCACCTGTATGTACATTGTTACTACATGCTTTATTAATGTTTAATTACATAGTTATTAGCGAGAGTTATTACAAAGCACAAGCAAATGGTTCATCTTGAGCCCTATAACAACAGAACACCACATCTACTAGCAAAGCACAGTGTGAGTGCATTATCACATTAACCTGAGCCCTATCCTCTGTGCTGAGTAATATGTTTATGTAATATGCAAAAGAGGCATGGGCTCTGACAGAGTGATGAAGGAGAGGGCTGCGAATCAGAGCCCAGATGAGTTATCCCCGGAAAAGTAGAAAGGCTAGGGCTCAGAGAGTCATTTATCATCCACCTGCTGTGCCCACAGTCCTGGAGACAGATAAAGTCCGAGAGGAAAAGCGGCCATACTGTTTTGCTCCAACAAGCTCAGCGTGAGAGGAAGGAATAAACACAGAAGTAGGTCAGGCCATCAGAGCGCTTCATTATGGATTGAAGTCATGTTTTTCCACGTTCCTGTTCTCCTCTGGATGCTCAGAGTGGATTGAAAGAAGTACAAATGTCAGTCTGCAAAGAAATAAAAACACACAACAACAAATGGCTCTAGCCTTTGGTGCTCCATCTCATTTGTTCCTGGGAGAAAAAGACACACAAAAAAAATGAAAGGTTGGTCTCTATGGGAACCAATGTGCACTATGTGGAAGAGTGCCATCTATAATACTTATGCATGTATGATGACAGGAAGAAGCAAAATTTGTCTAAAAAAAATAAATCACTTGCAAAAGTTCTATGATTGTTTTTCAGATTTTAATTGTCACAATTATGTTATAGTGCTTTAATTTTAGAAAGCATCTACCTAAAATTCAAGTGAACCATAGTAAAGGCACATGTAAACATTCCATGTAAACAAAGGGCATTGGATAGTGCCCTTTGTAAAGCATAAAGACATAAGATAGTGATTGAGTGAGTGAGCCATCTGCATGAAGGTATTTAGAGTTCTCCTCAAAGTGTGTTGAGCTGGGTGACATTGTGTCAATAGCAGTTCTAAAAGATGTAAAGTTTGGATTTACATTCACCGGGAAAAGCATGTCATCACTGTTGTCACACAAACTTTATATCTCAAAAAGGGTAACTTTTTATTCAATCCTCTAATCTAACCTCTTCATTTACATTGTAAATGACACTCTTGCTCTACTAGTCCTCTTCTAACTATCAAGCAGTTAAGACAAGCATATGATAAAGTAATCAATCAAAACAAAGACTATATAAAAATTATTTAAATTACAAGTAAGGAAATTTGATAATAAATAAATATCAATATAGATAATAACTAAAATAAAGACATGATAGTTGACTTAATATAATACATTGCTTAGATATTGTGCAAAGAGCATGGCAGTTAAGTGCACACGTGTATATTAGGGCATCACACACTTACCTGTGATTAATTTCACACAGGCAATATATCTACAAACCTGTGTTTAGCCATTGTGGGGGGAAAGCCACACAAACAATGTGGGAGTGCAACCCTGGAACCCAGGACCCAGAACATTTTCAACACAATGTAAAAGCAGCTGACATTTTCCACTTATGTAAAAAATATTTCAGTGGAAACAGACTTCAAATAAAGTGAAAAAATACATGTTTTACCAAAAAAGCATTCCCAGGATTTATAAATTGTGTATGAAGTCCATGCAGATATCTGGCAACCCAGTCTGAAAAATCAGCTTTAAAACTTAATTCCCATAAAGCTAACCCTAAACTTAACCCTAAATAGGGATAATTTAACCATAAAGTCCACAGGGTTAGATACGCAGTCTTGTGCTTGTGAAATGTTATCACTAACAGAATACACTGTTTTGTAACAAAGTGTTAGAGTGTATTTAGTGAACCAGCATTACCAGTCGATATGAACATAAAATAACTATGAATTAAAAGTCTCCAGAATGATTAAACGACAACCTTTCAGTAGGTATGGCCTTTTAGTGAACTGTTAATGTTTTACATGATACAAGATTGAACTGACAGTGATTGATATATTAGAATTTGTCTATTGTCTGATTGAGAGCATGCCCAGCTTGGTAACATGTTATTGGGAAAATCCTAGCTAATGTCAGTGATGAAATTTGCGAAGAAAACTGGCTAAGCATCCCCAAAATAATATATTTTACAGTTTATTACAGCATTTTAGCATTTCTTTTAAAATAATCCTGTCCCATTTTATAATAAATATGCGTAATAACCATATGATTAAATATTAAATACACATGTAATAACTTTGTAACTACCGTTGATGTAGCTACTGACCCAGACAAATTACAGTAGTACAACTTCCATACATACCAAAGATAGCTCTTGATAGTTACAATGTAATTACATGTTATTAAATAAGCAGCACTTCAAGTTGTATCATATGTGCATTTACAGGACCCATACTATGAGGAGTGACTATATCAGCAGTAGTTACAAAGATGTTACATGCATTGTTAATGTAGAATTACACAGCTGTTAAATACATTTAATGTAATGTAGTACCAAGAATTCATTTGTGTCAGGTGCATTTGTACAAAAACACAATGGCCATAGACCCATGAAAACTTTAAATTTCATTGCATTTTGCTCAGTATTGGGCTTCTATTTGGCCATTCTTAGCTCATTCAGTGTAATGTATAGACAGCTCTTAAGCACACAATATATCAAGCTGGTTTGCAGACTTGCCATCATCACTGCTTGAAGGTCTGGAGAGCCAAGCTTCCTAGAGGCCCGTCATTTATCCTCCTTTGTCTGAAACAAAAGCCTCTCAGAATGCAGTCAGAAAACCTGACGGCATGCCAGGGCCTTCATAAATAACAGCGTAACAAAGAGGCGAGAGGAAGGCTCTCACTGATGAGTTCTTGTTTTATCCGCACCATCCACACAGCCGCAGTAGCAGCTGTGGATCACCGAGGATGGCCATTGCTGGGGCGGTCTGGATTGAAGGGGTGGGCGTGCTCAGAGCGGCTGGAATGGCTGGACCAGATTCAGCCCTGATGGCTAATTAAAGGTTTGTGACCATTTGAAAGAGTCTCTACTATTCTATTTCCTCTCCTCCTTTGGCCATGTGTGGAGCGAGAGGGAGTAAAGTCATCATGTCCAATGCCAAGCATCAGCTAGAGGGCAATAAAGACCCCTAGCACTGGACTGTTGTCTGGAGTGATGGAGCTCCATCCATGGAGCTGGAGTGGAGTGATCGAAATTTAATAATCCAACACCAGTAACTGACCTCATTCATGGTCTCATGGCTCAATACACTCAGATCCTCTCTGAAATGCTCCAGTATCTGATGTAAATATTTTGCTGTTCCATTTAGCAGAGCAACTTGCAAAAATATGGAATCACATAATACATTTTTAGCTAGTTTGTGTAGGCTAGAATTCAAAATATACCTCAACAGGCATTACTGTAGAGTTCATCACCACTTTGCAACTCTGCAGTTGAGTAAGCAGAATGTTGTCAATAAGATATTTCCCAAACTGACTTGTTGCAATGGTGGCTACTTCTACAGTACCTTGCTCGAATTCTGTGAGGTCTTTGGAACACCTCGTTCCTTCAAAAACATTTGTAAAGTCAGACTGCAGATCTAGGTGCTTGATTTCATACAGCTGTGGCAATGGGACTGAATGAAACACTGAATGAATACAATGACTAGATCATCTGAAACTCAAATTGCTAATGGTAGCGAATGGATTTAGCTGAGATTTTCAAATACCTCTCAATAAACCAGTAAAGCTCTGCCTAGCATTAACCTGCTTTTCAGTGTTAAGTCTTCACATGACCAGAGACTGACCAAGCACCTGGGTCACCTCAGAAAAGTACAAATTCTCTAGATGTTGTAAAGGACAGATCAAGTCAGGTTTGCAACATGAGTTGAGAATATCTGGTCATCCACATCTTTGGCAAAGCAAGGTGATGTCAGGATTGTGATTAAGACCTGTAGTTTCTGGGATGTAAATCAACTCTATCTTGCTGGGGTTGAGTTTCAGGTGATAGGCTGCCATCCATGACGAGACATCAGGAAGACATGCTGAGATGTGACTTGAAACCTGGGTGTCAGCAGGTGGGAAAGTAAAGAATTGAATATCAACAACATAGCAGTGGTAAGACAACCCACATGATGATGTTACTTCACCAAGAGAACGAGTATAGAATGAGAAAAGAAGAGGACACAGTACTAAGTCTTGTGGAACACCAGTAAAGAGTCAAGGTTGTTACTGCAGCAAAGGGTGGGCAAACGAAAAGGCTGAATGGTGCTGGTCTTTCCTCCTTATGTTACACTGTGTATTGGAGTCTGTGACCAGTACATACCCATTTCATACAGAGAGTCTATCAGGCATTTTGTTGTAGTTAAATTAACCTGCACTGGACCTTACCAATATTACCCGTCATAGTGACCTTCTAATACCATGGTAAATAATGAGAACTTAGAGTGCTATAAAAGAAAGACACATTGCCTAAAGCCACAAAATAGCTTAGTCTGGCTTTGGCAAAGGGGGATGGAGAAGTGGTCAGGTCTGGCCTGCAGCTGTGTGTGGGGGACTCTCTGTCTCTCTCTTTCTCTTTTCCCCATTCTTTCCCCTGCCCATCTCTCTTTCTCTGCCCTTCTTTCTTACCCATCCTGCCTCTTTCTCTCCCTACCTTTCCTTACACCCTTCCCGTTTTTTGGTCTCTATCACCCTGTTGCTTTCTTTCTTTTTCTTCTTATTTCTTATTTCTTTCTCTCTCTCTCTCTATTCATATGTCAATTTTTCTCTCTCTGGTCAAAGTTTCTGGTCATTTCTTTTCCCTCTGTTTCTCTTCCTTTCTTGTCTCTCCCTCTATCATCTTCTTTCCCTCCCCTTCTTTCTTAACATCTCCTGCTCCTCACTCACACATTCTCTCCTCCCCCTTCTTTCCCTGTGTTTTTTCTATCCTCACAGCCTCTCTCTCTCTCTCTCTCTCTCTCTCTCTCTCTCTCTCTCTCTCTCTCTCTCTCTCTCAGGCTGGGGAAATGGCTTTCTTCTGCATCTGTCTAATCATATATTAATTACAGATGATCAGGCAGCTTTGATTGAATTTCGGGCCTGTGTGGCGGACCCCTGCTAATGTGATAAAAGTCGATATCCGGAAGCCGGGGGGACCTTGGATGAAACGACCTCACCATGTCGGATGAGCCCATTGCACATTTCTCACTCCGTTAGCCTTGTGATAATAGTCACATCATGGTAATTATGAAGAAGAGGGAGAGGGGGCGAAAAGCGCTGAATAATCTGAAAAGGGTTAGAGTTTTTAAAATGTATTTATTTATATATTTTTTGCCTGTGAAGCAGTGAGTGCCATGGGTTCCAAAGCCTCCTCAATACACAGGGTTATTATTTGTGTTTGAGTAAGTTATTTTTACCCTTTACTCTTTCATTTGTTATTGCAGCCTTTATATATTTTTATACACCATATGCCAATCAGCCAAAAAATTTAAATCACCTCATTTCTTTATTTATTGTCCATTTCATCAGCTACACTAATCATATAAGTGCACACTGTAGTTCTACAATTACTGACTGTACTTCATCTGTTCTTTCAACTGGCCCGGAACACCCTCCCCCACCCCCACCCCCATTTCCCCCGCCCCCCATACCCCCCCCCTTCCCCATCTTTTTGCGGTGGATCATTCTCATTGCTGCTGTGACACTGACTTGCTGGTGATGTTTTAGTGTGTATTGCACTTGTATGAGTGGACCAGACAGAGTAGTGCTGCTTAAGTTTTTAAACAATGTGTCCACTCACTGTACACTCTGTTAGAAACACCTACTTAGTTTGTCCAGTAAAGTCAGAAACACAGGGACAGAGGATGCTGCACTGGTTGGATATGCTGTGCATCATATTTCATGTTATTAATAAATGTTTGTTGTGCATAAATGATCATGAGCACTTTAAAGTAGCTAAATTGACTAAATATAAGGTGTGTCTACAAATGTTTACACATACGACTTAACCAAACCTTTCCTGAAGCTTACTTTGTCATGCCTACTATCCAATTACCAAAAGATATGTCCCCACTGGCCTCTGGAGCTGTCAACCTGCTAGTGGAAAGCTTGAATTTATCACAGCATGTGCTTTGGCACTTCACCTCCAGTTGTAGAAAATACCAGCTCTCCAGGAGGACTATCGGCTGTATATGCCATCTCTCAACCTCCTCTCCTTAGGTGGCTGTATGGTCTTTTTCTCTCAGTAAAGAGTGGAGAAATTCCATCATATCAAGTGCTTCAGCTTGTGAATACAAGGCTGTTTCAGTCTATTAACCTTCCACACTTTACATGATTGTATTAAGGAATGCTCTAGGACATGTGGCAAGATTTACACAGCAGTTGAACATTCATGTTTAGCTATCTCCAACTGAACAACATCGCTGTCATTCTGCTGGACAAATTTAACATCCTGACGAATAGCCCTCAGACGTCTGTCTTCCACCCACAGCTGCCACACAGTGCCTTTTTTCTCCCTCTGCCACATCCCTCACCAATGAACAAAAAAGCTGACAATCAACTTGACCTGGTTATTCACAGAAAAAAAAAAGAAATCTGACAATGACGTCGTGTGAGTTTCAGGCCACTACTTCATCTTTTACTTATCCCTTTATACAGCCCTGAGCCCAACCATTCATCACATGTGCCCCTAATGCCAACGTAACAATTTTCTCTGGTTTGTTTATATTCAGAATGTCCACTTATTTTAGGGTGGAATGGTATGTTTGAGAAAAAAAACCAACAGTGGTTTGTATGTGGCTGAAGTTCACATTTTCTTTAAGTTTGAATTACCACAAAAACTCTGTTGAATTAATTAATTTTGTAGTGCTTTTAGTAGTGCAGTTAGTCATCTCTTGAATTTGAAGACATTTCAACCTTAAGTAATCAAAAACCAGCAAAAATAAGTCAATATTATCCACCTAGGGTGCAGGAATAGAGCAATATCCTCACCTCGGTTCGTGCTTTTGAATGTTTGGGGTTCTCTCCATTGTCTATAAAAAAATGCAGATGCCTTTTCTGTCCCATGAGCAGAAGGAAAGAGAGAAATACCAGACCCATGGTGAGGAAACATATTCTTATGTATAAAAAAAGTGTTTTGTAATTATAATTGAGGGCATCACAGAGGCGCAGCAGGTAGTGTTTCAGTCACACAGCTCCAGGGACCTGGAGGTTGTGGGTTTGAGTTCTGCTCCAGGCGCTCCAGGTGCTCTGCGTGACTGTCTGTGAGGAGTTTGGTGTGTTCTCCCCATGTCTGCATGTTTCCGCGTGCTCCGGTTTCCTCCCACAGTCCAAAAACACAAGCTGGTAGGTGGATTGGCGACTCAAAAGTGTCTCTATGTGTGAATGTGTGTGTGTGTGTGTTTGTGTGTGTGTCACTCTATGAAGGACCGGTGCCCCCTCCAGGGTGTGTTTCCACCTTACGCCCATAATTTTGAATAATTACAATGATGAAAATCATTATATCAAGCAGCAACCAAAACTTTTCAAACTTCTTTCAACACAATTGTTGTATATTCATTCATTAATTCATTAATTCCATGTTTGTAACCACTAACCCAGCTCAGGGTTGCAGTGGGTCCAGAGCCTACCCAAAATCACAGGCACAAGGCAAGAACATACCCTAGAGGGGACAATTAAAATAATTAAAACATTCAAAATTTTTATAAAAATAAAGGAATAGAAATACATTAAAAAAATAAAAATAAAAGCATTAGAGCATGCCTCAGATTTCACACCTAGCATATTTAGGTGCTAGGTATTCTTGTGGTGACACTACCCAGCTGGCACACTACCCAGTGGGTTCTGATTAGATAGCTTTCAGACTCATGACTTATTTTAACTGTGTTTGTATATTTTTATAACTGCTATTATGAACCAATTAATGGTATATTAATGAGTAGGATACATATTCATAACAGGTATGTATATGGCTGCTGTTGTGGACAAAACTTAAAGATGATTTATGCTGACAAAAATGCCCAGCCTACGCCGTAACCTGTGCAAGTGCCCTACCTACTTGTGCATCAGTGTGTCTGCATCACTTTGTAATCACACCACCAAAACACTAAGGCTGAATCACAAATGTTTTCCTCAAACCTCTGTAGTACCTAAAGTAGTAGTATTCATTTTAAAATCTATGAAGTGCACTATGTAGGAACTAGGTTTATCATGGTTCCAAGCAAGCTGAGCAGGGACTAAAATATAATGTGTAAAACCTGCAGAGCACTGATTGGTCAAAGACAATCTAACCATTTATAAATCTCCAGTCAGTAGAGATCACAACAGCAGCTTGTTAAATTTCTCTGTGGCCTTTTGAACATTCGTTGAATTGGTGGCCTACAAAAGAATCCAACGAGAGCCAGATGGTGTAACAAGAAAAAATAAACTGGTCTGTCTGAACTGACGCAGTTAAGCTGTGTTCAGTCCCAAAAAAACCTTGCAAATAAATGATGAATAAACAATGTTTGATGTTACCACTGCTGCTGTGGTAGTTCCCAAAGCCCACTGTTCCTGATAATTATACGTTTTGCGATGTCACCTGCTACATTTCATAGGAAGGAGCACAGCAGGTTCTCAGCTGGCAGCCTGTCAGCTCTCCTATTGTGGTGTGTAAGTCCACAGCTTGTGGTGGTCAACTCTGTTATGGTGATGAATCTATGATCCTTATGGGTCATCCTACATGGTTCCAGATGCTTGCAAACAAGTAATAGTTCCCTAAATCTTGACACAATACTACAATAAAATCATATACAGACTGAACAGCTGTGTATCATGTGAAAAGAGTATGTGGAGGAAAGTGTTGCGGTTTGTAAACACTGCAACAAGCACAACAAGCACAGCCTCACATCAGAAAAGGCATAATTATCAACAGAATAATGAACATGACAATTAACTTATAATGTGAAAGTTTGGAATGCCTTCCACATTCACACCTGTCCTCCCCTAGTTTTGGCAAATTTCTGAAAGTGAACTAAGGAATACAAGGCCTGGGGGAAGCCTTTCTGCATGGCAGCAAAGCTGAGTCTGTCCATGTACTTTGCAAGAACTGCATTATGGTATAACAGCTGTACTATTTTAAATTGTTTATTAATTACAATGAGATATGAAATGAAAGCATCTTATCAGTCTAAGAGGTCTAAAGCAGAGGTCTGGTCTTCATTAAATTACCATATTTAACCTATATGCCCAGTAAAAACATATAATTAGTTATATACATTGTTTTACTACGTTTGCAGTCTTTACTGTGTCCTGTGTTTAACATACATTCAATTCTGCTTATTAAGGACTCCCCTTAATTTGTCTTACACTCTAAGCTGATGTTACTGTTCTAATGCACTAATGGTATATATATATATAATCTAATGTGATTTTTATGAATAAAAATATACTTTGGTTCTAAAAATCAATTCTCCAGTGTTAAATCAACACTGGTGAATTTGCTGTGTGAGGGACAAACAAGTAGTTTCTCTAAGACATGGCACTAAATGCAGAGCTGTAAGTTCCCAGTGTTTCAGCACTGACCTGTTCTCAGCGCCGCTGAAAAACAAACCCCTGTAGGAGGGACTGTGATTCTATTGGCTGTGGAACTAAATGATAGACAGCTAACTCTGGCTTCTGATTGGCTTACTATTAAGTGACAACCAATAAGAAGCACATTCTCTGTTTGGCAGCCGTGGAGTATCCTCCCTTTGGCTGAGAGAGAGCAGAGGAGTGTTTGTCTCATACAAATTTCTGACGGTTTAATAAGGTGTCAAAATAAGTTATGACAACCAAAAAAAACAGAATCCATAACCAATAAATGTAATTTTATAATCGAGAAAACTCTCATTAATGTTGAGAGTTATAAAAAAACAGGTTGATAAACAGAATATTTCTGTATATAATCGTCTATTTTGAGTTCAATATTCGAAGAATATGAAGAATCTGTTTTTCGCTTTCATTCCGCCTGTTTTGCTTTCGCTTTCTTGCTTTTGACTTTTGACGAGGGTCGGGATCTAGACAGTCATTGGCTGCTGAAGTTAAGCTCTGCCCACAAAGCCGATTCTGCACACCTGTCTATGTCAGCGAGTGCGCCAATCTTACCCTGATTGGAAAATGATTGATTGGCAAACACAGGAAAGCCATATCAACTACTTTTAACAACTATATCTTTTAGTAATGCACAGTTTGTCAAAGAAACTTAGAGTAATTTTCCAATCAGGGTTAGGGTGTGCAGAATGGGCTTGGTGGGTGGGGCTTAACTTCAGCAGCCAATGACTGTCTAGATCCCGATACCATTGAAAATTAAAAGCCATAAACTTCTGGAGGTGAAGGCGAGACTGGGAGAAGCGCAACTGACAAAAGGCGGAATGAAAGCGCAAATAGATTCTTCAGAAACTGAAACTCAAAATAGGCAATTGTATACAGAAATATTCTGTTTACCAACTTGTTTTTATAAATCTCAGTATTAATGAGAGTTTTCTCAATTACAAAATGTAATTCATTGGTTATAGATTCTGCTTTTTGGTTCTCAGAACTTTAGAACCTATTTTGATGCCATAGTTTAACCTCAAAAATAGTGTCCAAATATTGAACGGTTGGCAACGCTAAACATCACCTTATAAGACTGAAACAAGGTTGTGTGTAATTTATCCCAACAGTTGGGGTCGGAAGTCCTGCGTGTCAGTCTTTGTTTTATAAAATGGAAATGGCAGATGGAAAATAGCAGCAAACCTAGTCGCAAAGAAAAAAAAAGAAAGAGAGAGCCCTCCAATTTAGGTGAGGCATTATCCAAAATCTGTGCCAGAAATGTTGCTGCGAAAAGTACATAAATCTCATCTAGCTATCATCAAGCTATCTAAGCTCAACTGCCTCCACTTGCACTTGGAGATCTAATTGACATATACATACCACAAACGTGACACGGTTTCTCCATACACTTAATGTGTCTAATATTACAGGTTTGTAAACTCTCCTTATAATACTTTTAAAGTGGACCCATTGCTGACACAGACATTCAATTGTGTACACACAGCATGCATATTCTTCATATGGTGTCAAAAGCAATAAAAATACGATACTCTGGAGCAGTCACACATAAGACAAAGGATGCCATGCCCAAATGCAAAGTGTTGGCTAGAACATTATGAAGTCTTCCAACACTTGGATGTGTGAAAGCAGTGGTCTTTATTCTCTGAAGTGGTGCTACACTATACAATTCCATTGAGATGAGCTGAGTGGAGTCTAGAACTATAGATATTCCCAGTGTGTTATGAAGAACTGTAGATTGCCAATGCTCCACTTGAGGTGCACACACAATCACAGAATGTATTTACTATAGAATTCATCATTTGGTCTTCTTATCTATGGCTTGTTTATGCACTGGGCAGAAGAAAGGAATCTGAAGGAAAATCAAACAGAAAATAGAAAGTATAAAGCCATGCACTCGAATGCACTAAAAGCAATCGGCTTCCTGGAATAGAGCTGTCTGCATGTAAATATTGTGACAGATGGGTCTATCAGTAGTCATGACTTCAGAATCAGAGCAAAAAATCATCACATAAGAATGTACCCTCTGGATGTTGGCTTATTGCTTAGGAACGCTCACCAAAGAGATGTGGTTGTTTAATTGATTATAAATTTGCAAGTTTCAAAACATCTTAATTCTAGTGAACATTACCAATATTTCTGGTTATGAGATAATGAATAAGAATATATTACTTGTCTATATGGAAATATGGTATATGGCCATATATATACACATTATTAAAGTAGATGTACATATACTCAAATTGTATACCTATACAGTACGAAAATATAATTGGAAACACATGCATAACAGGATCAAACATGTTTGATTGGTAAATACATTCATGTATATATATGTTACATGATTTTGTTTTTATTGTACAACATACAATAAAATTAGAGGAAAATTATTGTACATTGTTTTATATATATGTAATACATATATAGAACAATATATTTATATTACATGGCTGAATATTGGATGTTCAAATGACAGTGGGCCTTACAGTGGGGCACCAGGTAGTGGTGCATTCTTTGCCTCAAGTCCATGCAAGAAGTTTGGATAATACCAAGACGACTGGCTATGAGGACTGAATTCTTTGAATTGGATTATTTTAAAAAGGTATGATTTAGAGATATCACATTTCTCTATGGGAGTTTTGAACTAGATATAGTTAGAGCTGGGCGATATGGCCCAAAATGTTATCACAATAAGTTTTTCTATATTGATCGATCTCAATATTTATTGCAATATTAACATTAACACTGTGACAAATGACATCCTTCTAAAAGGCAGACTGAATACACCAAGTGTTCATTACTATACAATATGTGCACACACACACACACACACACACACACATATTATATATGTATGCACATATTATGCACATTACTCAAATTCACTGGAACAATAACATTTTCTTACCACAAAATAGTAATGATATTCTTGTGTCATGAATATAACCTCAATACATACACACAAGCACTTAAATTAAACATATTATAGTCTAGTTTACGGTCTAATGTTCATGTGGTCACCAATTCATTTATTGTAATAGCATGAGTATACGCGCCTGATAGCATGTAGTTGCCTGTGTTAATGGGGACTAGAAATTAAGGTTTATTGAGATCAATTGCCCAAAGCTTGTCATCATTATCAATTAAAAAAATAAAAAATTAATCACGAAACATATCAATATCATTTTATCGCCAAGAATTAGATATAGGTTTTTATTCCATTGGCAGAAGGGTTTGCATGCTTCAAGTTTTATTCTTTCATTCTCACAAGAGAAAATTTCAGTCTCAGAACAAGCAACAACATATGGGAAATTTAAAATAACTCATGATATTAAAAACAACCTCATAACAAGGAATATTACATACATTTATTAGAATTGAGGTTATTTCATTTGATATCATTTTGTACTGTATTTATTATTTTATTTATTTATTTATTTATCTTCTTATATTTATTTTTGCGCTTCGGGGGGTCTGTTTGTCTGAGTTAGTTATAGATTTGTCCTCCATGCTAATGATGAGGTTAAAGCTCTGAGGAAATGAAGCTGTGATGTCACTGCTGTTTGTTGAACGCTGTAATTGGATGGCAGTAAAAATGGTAAAAGCAGCAGGAGAAGAATGAGTGTTCAGTGCTGGCCGCTGGTCACCAGTCAGGATGCTGGCTGCTTTTACCGTCTGCAATGATGGACGGCCCCTCTGCCTCGGCTCAGGCCATAATGGGGCATTTGTGTCTCTTAAGGCCTAATGGAGCATTATGGGATTAACAGCTAGCAGTATTCCCTCACTCTTTTCCGGTACATGCTTTCCTTCTCTCTCTCTCTCTCTCTCTCTCTCTCTCTCTTCACTCTCTCTCTGTCTGTCTGTCTTTTTCTCTTGCTCTCTCTCTTACACACACATGCGCACACACACACACACACACACACACACACACACACACACCAGTAATTCTATACTGTATGACATTGGATTTATAGAAATGTAAATAAGGATAAAATAAATATAATAACACAAAGGAATGTTTAATAATACATTTTTACTATGGTTTATTACTGCTAAGCTTAAGCAGCCAGGAAGGTTTTACAATATGCATTTTAATCTTGCTGTATGAATTTGATTGTATAATTCAGCTACATAAGTGAGGTACTCAAACCAGATGATTAGTTCTGGATCACAAATATCCCTAAGACTCATGTCAAGGCTATTGAATAGTACTCCTTCACACACTGATGTACTCAAGGATTCATGATGCACCTAACATCCAGGAGAGAGGGGGAAAAGAAGAGGGCAGCAACTTGACCCATTTCCCTCAAGTAACCCAAACCATGCTGTAACAATGAAAGCTATCAAAGTATAATAATCAAAGTTTGCAGTCTATATAAAGGATAAACTGATAGCCAAAAGCAGAGGAATTTCACTCAATGTAGCAATAATCTTTTAGTATAACAGTATTTCTGCTGTCATTACACAACCAAGCCCAGCATCTAAAATGTACAGTGATGTAGTGCTTCTCCACTGCATGGGATGAGGGATGACTCGACACAGCTCAACTTGCTTTTACCTGGTCACTTTTCCACTAACACAGCTCACCCAAGAAATGAAGCAGATAACATCGCAAAACCCTGTCTCTAACAGGAATTGCATGTTTTGCAAACCACAACAATGCCGGCTGTAAATGTAGGCGCTATTCACTCGTTATGTATCCACATGTTGTTTTAGTTTTTTTGACTGAACATGGCTCTGTGCTCCAGCTCTCAATTTTTCTTGTTGCAGGTTCAGTTTCACTGGAGATTTTCATTGGCCACCAACTCAAGATGTGATTGGACTTCTTCAAAACACCTTGAGGTAATGTTATGAATTGCTGTTGTGAGTCGGATAAAGGCAAATGTGAAAGCAACTGTAACTTTAGAGATTTTACAATCGGCATGTTTGCGTTTTGGGTTTGCTCTGCAGGGTTTAAGCATCATGATTTAGGACCTACTTGGCTGGGTTGGAAATACTGGAAAAGCTAAAGAGCCGAGCTGAGTCAAGTCATGTAAGTCTCCATGCAGTTAAAAAGCACCGTTACATATAGAAGCTGCCACCGTTGAAAGATGAAGGTGTCTGCTCTTCAGGATGAAAGAGCAGACACCACTTCTTTTTCTGATGCAGCAGAACATGCCAGTTGAAATGAGCTCATCAGAGCAGGTGGTTATGAAGCGTTTCAGCTCCCAAGAAACCACTTGTTGAACAGTTCAGTAAAGACTACACATTTCAATATCAAGTTAGTTACATGTGTAATACCAGGATTAATAGCTAATATCAATTGCTCTATTTATGCTTGTAGAGGAGTGTTAGAATACCTTGGATGGGTAGTGTCATAATGTATAGGGTGCCAGGGCTCTACGCCCCTACTTACCCCTTAAAGGTGATGTTCAGAGGCTATTTCCTCAGCGCTTGCTAGCTCTTTCCTCTGTTTGCTTGCTGGAAAAACATCTGGTGTTTACGCCACTGGAGACGATAGTTTTATGTAAATAAACATAAAACTAAACAGTTCAAGTTCCAAATGAGGTTCATTCATTTATTCATTCATACATTGTCTGTAACTGCTTATCCAGTTCAGGGTTGCGGTGTGACCAGAACCTACCCGGAATCATTGGGTGCAAGGCAGGAACCCGTCCTTACATGGTGAGAGGGCACCAGTCCTTACAGGGTGAGAGACACACACATACATTCACTCACACCTATGGCCACTTTTGAGTGACTAATCCACCTACCAACGTGTGTTTTTGGACTGTGGGTGGAAACCCGCATGGACATAGGGAGAACACACCATACTCTTCACAGACATTCACCCAGAGTGGGACTTGAATCAACGACCTCCAGGTCCCTGGAGTTTGGGGGGGTTTGGGGGTTACTGTGAGAACAGTAGTTCCCCAGAATCGTTGACGTTGTCCGTAACACAGTATTGACTTATTGCTTTATCCTATACAGTGTTTTATTCACTACACAACCATGATATTGTGTGAAATGCATGATGCTTGAGGAATTTGACCTCTTCCCCCATATGAGAACAGTTGTTTCAGCATTTTGGGACCCTGCCCCCCCCCCCCCCTCTCTTTTACTGATAGAGCTCCTCTCAGTATACTGTAGAAAGGTCATAATTCAACCACACACTGGCCTAAGTTTAGCTCCTCCAATACAGTAGCACTGTACTGCGGCTGTCTCACCATTCCTTTGTTATTTGTCTGTGTGTGAATGCGCCTCTTGTTTGATATTTTGAATGGAAACTCCGTGTTTTTTGTCACACATCAACCATCAGAACAATGACAAGTCTCTTATACGTGGAACATCCTAGCATCTGTGTTCTCACATCCTCAGGGTGTCCTAGAGAGCGTATACATGGCTGTCAACACAGTGAATAGAGTGATTAAGGCAAAGTTTGATTGCGGTTTTGATTACATTTGTGCGATACTGTTCGATTGTCTGTATTCGACAAAGCAGCAATACATTCATTGTCTCATTTGTCTGGAATGAGATAAAGGTTTATTATGCATGCAGACAACTGGATTTCTGTGAGCTTCTATGTCATGTTCGCTTCGCAGGCATACAATTTCCATTTACCTTTTGGTAAACAGGTTTATATAACCACACAGATTTCATACCGACTCAAAATGCGAGGACAGTTCAGAATGAACACACTTTCCCTCTTCTATACTTTTACTCACTGCTCACACTGATCATATATATGACCTTATACGTTCTATGTAGTTTTTAAATGACTGACAAATATATAATTATACTCCGGGGTCTCGGAGGGGTTTCGTCCCACAATCCAAAAACATGGAGATTAGGTGAATTGGCTTTTCTACTAATTGGTGTGAGTGAATGAGTGTGCATGCGTGGGAGTGAATGAGTGTATGCCCTGATATAGATTAATTGTTAATTAATCTGCTAATTGTTTTTATAATAATAATAATAATAATAATAATAATAATAATAATAATAATAATTATTATTATTATTATTTATTAATCCTCTAACTGCTCCAGGCATGTGTGCTTACTGCCCCCTAGTGTTTACTAGTGTGTGTGTAAATGTGTGTTTCACTGCACGGATTGGGTTAAATGTGGAGAACAAATCCTTCTGTTTGCAAGCACAGTGGCCAATAAAGTGATTCTAACTCTAATATGGATTGGCGCTCTATCCTGGGTGAAACACTCTTGCCCGATTCAGTCCTCCAGGTCGTTCCTGGTTGAGAGTACAGTGTGCACACTTGGCTGCCGCTTCCCTCGTGTGTATGTGTGGGTGTATGTGGATTGAGTGTTGAATGGAATGGCGTTCTGAACTGTGTTGATTGTAATGCGTCCTGGATATCTAAAAAGGCACGATATAAGTGTAACGATAAATAAATAAATAAATAAATAAATAAATAAATAAATAAATAAATAATACATTTGTATCACATGTAATAACATTTATTAGAAGAAAAATATTCAATATATTAATAATTTGTTACAAACAGTTAGTAATTATGCACTGGCAAAAAATGATAGAAGTGGAATTTTTACATACACACTGACATAAGGAATATTTTGGGCTGGCGGTTAATTTGACACACTGAAACTGATTCATCAACCACACAGCAAATTCACTAGTCTTAAATCAACACAATTAGTGGTAAGTTAACACTGAGAATGTTGACAAGTTTACATTTTTACACTAATGATGTTGATTTAACACTGGTGAATGTGCTGGGCATGTTCAAATCTCTTACATTTTTAAAAATCTTTCATTCTTTGCTCGTTTTCACACTGCTTAGATAAATAAAGGCCAGGAGGCTGAAGTGTAAACATGCATTGTCTCAGAAATAGTGGAAAAATCTAGACACTCTGTGCATGTTGAAAAGGACAAGGCAATAACCAGCTAAATATTCCCATGTTTGGTCCCAGGTGTGTGAATTCTTTCTGGATGACAAGCTTACAAAGGGCTTTGCTGAGAAGGAGGTGTACTGTTTCAACAGGACAATGGAAGTGTAGCACATTGCTTCTGGTGTGAGCTCTTGTATCGAAAAAGGTGTAAATGCTGAAGGGTGAGTCATCCTCACTCCCACTCCTCCTCCCCACCCCCCACTGCTTTCTGTGGTCATTCTCAGAAGGAACCTTGAAAACCAAGACATCAAGAATGACTTCAAAGACCATTACTTCAAATCATTCTTCAGGGTGCAACAAAAGACGACCTACAAAAAGAAACAGTGCTGCCACCGAGAAGTGTTGAAGAATGCAAAACACATGATGTCAATTTAAAGTTGAGATCTATAGAAACCAAATATTTACTTCACCTGTAAACCCTTGCTGTACAGTAAAGATGCTCCATTACTAAGCTGGCTTGTCTAATGCGGTATTAGGACCATAGACTATGCTATTTTATTGTTTAGAAATCTTGAATACCATGATCCTTACTGTTTTCATTTAGCAACCACACATCTAACCAGATTTACATAAACCTCTATAAAGGTTTCTGTAGACAAATGGCTAGCTTCCCTGAATGTCACTAAATCAAGAACACTTTACAAGAGGGGCATAATGTCACTGACAAGGGAAAAATAGCTAAAAGGAGACTATATAGAGAATTTTGTTAAATGTGAGTGAGTGAGTGAGTGAGTGAGTGAGGTAAAACAAATGCACTTGAATAGATGGAAAAAAAAGTCAGTTTGGCAAGGTTTGTGCATGAAAACACACCATATTCTCTCTTTTCTCAGTACTATTACGCACATTTCACTGTAACACATATGCAGACAGACACTTACGTATGTCATGCTTGCAAAGTATTACCCATTCAGACAGGCAGAAATATTCAGCCCTTACACAGCAAAACTAATCTCACTGCAACAAATACCAGCCTCTACCCTATTGCAGCCTACAATAGTTGTAGTGTCAATGGAATATTACAATGACAGAATTATCAGAGGTCTCAGTGTTGTATCACTCTCTATGCAAGGAGCTTTGAACAAGTTAATACAGCTTGAAATATTTGTCTGAATCTGACAAGATTCAGCTATTAGGTTTGACCAGTCACTCCCCAAAGAATGATTTGAAAATCTTGTATAATCTCCATAAAAACAATATAATCGAAAGGAACACTTCTGAAATTTTGGATGAGACGCTGGACATGTTTATTTGCCTTAACACAGTCCTAAGTAACACATTCTGTTTGGGGTGATGAAAATCATTCGACTTCACTAAATCACTAAATAAATCACTATTTTATGTACTGGATGTGGCCTAGGCAACATGTTCAGGTCGGATCCCTATTGCAGGCCTCTCTAAAGCTCCAGCACTGTATTAATCAACCTTTGCTTTTTACTGATTCTGAACAACAAGCATCTCCAAATCTGTGTGAGCTTATGGTGGGAACAAATCAGGAATGTTGAAAGTCCAGCAATGGTTCTATGGCACATTTAGTTTTAATTTTGTCCGCTCTCTGTCCACAGCAAATCCCAGAGCCTTTGTTCTTCTGTTATTGTGCAAGGCATGTCTGCCTTCCAGATACTTGACAGCTTACAGCCGGGGAGTGGGGGGCAGGAGTTGGGAAAAGGGAGGGGGATCGGTTGTTGGTTCTCGGTGGGATGTGGCCGTGATCAAAGTTAGGCTTTAATTTCCTCAAGCAGCTTAATGAAGAGGCCTTGCTGTTCGAGCCCACTCAGGGTTCACTGTACTTGCCATCTGTGGAGAACACTGACTTGGCTACAATGAAGAGTGGTTGCAGTATTGTGTGCAGACCTGCGGAGACCAAAAAAAAACCTCTCTCAGCTTGGGGTAGAGAGAGAAAGCCCACGTCGGACCATGTGGTCAGAAGCATGTGCGCCCAGCAAGGCCGCCTTGGCACCATGGCATGCGGGCATCCAGTAGGGAAGAGTGGGCAGCAACCTCAGGAATCTGCCAGTTTCCCTGCAGGATTCATCTGGACATCAGTGACTAACCAGCACCACCAGTGATGAGATCAGGAGACATATGTTCACCACCACACAGTGTCCTGCAAATCAGCTTCTTTCTGGTATGGCTTCAAAGGGACTCAGACAAAATATGCTTAATTTTCCTTAGACCCTTGCACCATAAATGGATCAATGTCAAACTTTATTTCAAAACAATGTCTCCAGCATCTGGCCATGTGTTTTTAATAAGTTTTGTGTAAGCTTCCCATAAAGTCGATTTTAGATACATTAAATGATGTAGTAAATTCCCATATCTACAACAGAATAATTTTGACATTGCTAGTTTTTTTTATAATGGAGCATTTCATATCAATTCATTTCTGTAAATTGTTCTCTCTTAGTAACATGATGTGTTACTGATGTATGAGTCTTCATATGCAATTAATGGGGTCAAAATCGCTGTTGATTTTTATTATGTTGGCATCTTGAAACTGTCATCCTGAACAACGGAACTCTTGAGTAGACATATAATTAAAATGACCATTTTGTTTACTGATACTCTGATTAAACATGAGGGATAAGATCTTAACATTCCAAATCATGTTCTCAATAAGCTCCCACTCTGGAAAATAAACACAGTGCATCCAACAATAAAGAAAGCTTCGCATTATTTCTACAGTGATTAGAGGCACAGTGGCACACTAATCTGACTGTACTCTGATTTTATTTCACTCTACAAAGTGTGAACATGCACATGCTCCTCTGTCAGTAGACAGAAAAATATAGGTAAATATAATCTTAAAGAAAAAGTAGTGGTGCTAAAATGTCCATACTTCTTGTGATCCTAGGTAGGCTGGCCTGGATAAATAGTTTACAGAAAAAAAATAATTAACAAATTAATTCATTTAATCTTGATTTTGCTGCGGGAATGACCAGCAAATGGCCTGCAGAAATCATGAAAAAGTTGATTTATTTCAGTAATTCCATTCAAAAATTGAACCTTGTATATTATACTCATTCATTAAACACAGACTGATATATTTCAAGTGTTAATTTTTTTAATTTGATGATTATAACTGACAACTAAAGAAAACCCCAAATTCAGTATCTCAGAAAATTTGAATAGAGTGCCACACTCTAATCAGCTAATTAACTCAAAACACCTGCAAAGGCCTTTAAATGGTCTCTCAGTCTAGTTCTGTAGGCTACACAATCATGGGGCAGACGGCTGACTTGACAGTTGTCCAAAAGATGACCATTGACACCTTACACAAGCAGGGCAAAACACAAAAGGTCATTGTAAAGAGTCTGGATGTTCACAGAGCTGTGTCCAAGCACAGTAATAAAGAGGCGAAGGGAAGGAAAAGATGTGGTAGAAAAAAGAAATCAAGGTCCCAGAGTCTGGAGGAAGGGAGGAGAGGCACAGAATCCACGTTGCTTGAGGTCCAGTGTAAAGTTTCCACAGTTAGTGATGGTTTGGGGTGCCATTTCATCTGCTGGTGTTGGTCCACTGTGTTTTCTGAGGTCCAAGGTCAACATCTACCAGGAAGTTTTAGAGCACTTCATGCTTCCTGCTGCTGACCAAGTTAATGGAGATGCACATTTCATTTTCCAACAGGACTTGGCATCTGCACATAGTGCCAAAGCTACCAGTACTTGGTTTAAGGACTATGGTATCCCTGTTCTTAATTGGCCAGCAAACTCGCCTGACCTCACCTATTGTAAAGAGGAAGATGCAATACGCCAGACCCAACAATGCAGAAGGCCACTATCAGAGCAACCTGGGCTCTCTTAACACATGAGCAGTGCCACAGACTGATCGACTCCATGTCACGCCGCATTGCTGCAGTAATTCAGGCAAAAGGAGTGCTGTACATGCTCATAGTTTTCATGTTCATACTTTTCATTTGGCCAGCATTTCTAAAAATCCTTTTTATGTATTGGTCTTAAATAATATTCAAATTTTCTGAGATACTGAATTTGTGGTTTTCATTAGTTGTCAGTTATAAACACTTGAAATATATCAGTCTGTGTGTAATGAATGAGTATAATATACAAGTTTAACTTTTTGAATGGAATTACTGAAATAAATCTAATCAGGGTCACCGAGTGTTGAAGTACACCACGGGTAAAAGTAGACAATGCTCTGCAGACTCAGCTGCAGCGTTCCAAACCTGCTGTTATATTTACAAAAGTGGAACCAACTCCATATTATGGATTTAGAATGGAAAATCATAAATGCACCTCTAGGTGTAAAAGGTGGGTATGCATCCTCCCAATAATAAAAGTGCTGTGTCATTAAATACCACCTAACTAATCTGTCTAGCAACTGAATTAACTCATTTAAAGCAGGTTGTCTCTTTAAGAACTGCATGGAATCTTGGACAAATGAGATGTCTGGGATGATGAAGGCACATGATGTCTTAAGCTTGTTAGTCAGAATTTGTGCATTGTTCCATCCTCTCCAATCATATGGACACTTAATAATAATGTAAGCAGAAAAAAGCATTACCTGAAGAAAACACAGAAATGTTGCACAGAATAAAGTATACATACACTCAATCTGAGTCAGACCCAGCTTCCCCTTAACCCTTTCCCACCAACAAGCAACCAGTCTGGTTCCCGTTTGTAAACATTTTGGCGCTTTCCCACCAACATTAATTGGATTCCAAACTAGAAAAGTTAATTCCCAGATGGAACCACAAACAAGAATGTTCTTCAGTGCAAATCATGACTGCATCAGTGGAGTTGTCAAGCAAAGAAAACTCCAGAAAGAGCCCAGAGCCTCAAAGAAAGCATCATCACAGAGTGGAGCTAGACAGGGTCTTTTGCTGTGGAAAATCCTGTTTTTATTATTATTACTATTATTATTATTATTATTATTATTATTATTATTATTATTATTATTTGTGACTTGAGGCACATTTGAAATTGGTAACACATTTTATGAAGCCCATATTTATAAGCCTTTACTTCCCTTTACTTGTAACATTTTGTAACTTGGTCCCAGTTACGTATAGCTACGGTGGGCCCCTGAGTCACATGACAACACCATTTACAAAGCAAACAAAAACTCAGAACACAGCGTTAAGGAGAACACCGATACATTAAAAAAAAAAAAATGCTGCGTTAAAAAACACTGCATAATCTCAGAACACAACAGCAGTAAGGTGGCACAGCAGGTAGTGTCGCAGTCACACAGCTCCAGGGACCTGGAGGTTGTGGGTTCGATTCCCGCTCCGGGTGACTGTCTGTGAGGAGTTGGTGTGTTCTCCCCGTGTCCGCATGGGTTTCCTCCAGGTGCTCCGATTTCCTCCCACGGTCCAAAAACACACGTTGGTAGGTGGATTGGTGACTCTAAAGTGTGTGTGTCTGTGTTGCCCTGTGAAGGACTGGCACCCCCTCCAGGGTGTATTCCCCGACTTGCACCCAATGATTCCAGGTAGGCTCTGGACCCACCGCGACCCTGAATTGGATAAGCGGTTACAGATAATGAATGAATGAATGCATTGGAGAATAGCTCACACCAGAAATGCCCCAATGTATATGTTGACTTCTTGTGATTGCACCTAAACCCTTATCAAAGCAAGAAACGTGCTGAAGTCAAAAATGGAGGAAATGGGTGGATAGAAGTTTGTATACCAAAAAGCTTACCGTGTCTTTAATCAGGTCCCCAGCCGAACTTCTATCCACAGCTTTTCTCCTTCTTTGACTTGAGTGCGTTCTGGAGTGAGCTATGCTCACTGTGGTTAATCCAGCCTCCATTTGAGAAAACACAGTTAAACTAGCCACACGTCAGGTTTTAGTGTACCATGTTCAATTCAGTAAATAACCAGCTGCAATATGGAAACCAATCAAAAATCTGCATAAATGTTTGCATCACAGGATCAGATCTTGTTAAGATCAGGATCAGATCTGATCAGAACTTTGTTTAGATCCCAAAAATTACAGGTTTAGATACTCTGCAAAAATGTACATGGAATACATTAATGGACACAGTAATTGTATGCATATTTTTAATGCTAATTAATTATTTTCAATCTTCCTCCTTTTCCTAATTCACATCTTTTTACAGAGCCTAGAGACATATTAGCATTTTATGCCAATGTAAACATAACCTTGTTACTGTTGAGTTCAGAAGGTAGATTACACTTGATTTAGGCTGAAATATGTATTAAAAATCATAAATCTCTCTCTCTCTTTCACTCCCACTGACATATTTTTGTTGTTTCGGATTACTAAAACCAACTGCATTACCGAAAGTGCTACAAAATGAAACAAGTTCCAAATGAGTTTCTGTGGTAATTCAAACAGTGAATAAAAATTGCAGACAAGTTAAACTTCAGCCACAGACAAACAACACTCTTTTTTCCCTTCAAACATACTGTTACACATGTAAACATGCAGGCTTCTGAAGATGAACAAACCAGAGAGAACTGCATTTCCCCACAATCGCAGGCATCAGTATTAAAACTTCTTTGTCCAGTGCTTGTTTTCCTCTCACCAATTTGTCATATCACACTACACATTTATCTCCCTCCCAAAAATCTAAGGAGTACTAGCATGGTAACCGTTGTGATGATGACATTTTTAATTGATCAAAACTACTAATATAAACACAATTAACCCTATTATGTTGATCTTGATCCATTTAAATTTAATTTAATGTTCGTTATTATAAGCATAATTCTTAAGAAGAGACAGTGTGATTAATCACAGTTAATGGCAGTAAGGTGTGTGATTTAAAAAAAATGTTTTTCATCAATCGGCAGGTGTATTAAGTGTGGGATTGGTTTCCTTTTTTGCTGCAGGAAAACTTTTCCTTGATCTTCAAGGAAAGATTGCTGTGAAGATTTAATGGCATTCAGAGCTTCTCATCTTGTCACTCACCTACACCTAAGCTCATTTGTTCATACTAGAAGCTCATATGCAAGAGTTTTTATTAATAGCTTTTATAGAATTAGACACAAGGGAATGTTCTGGCTTAGTAAGTCTATTAGAAACTGAAGTCTATTAGGACATGATACACAGTGACTGGTCACTCTAAATCAGATTTGAGCTGGCCATGTGTGTGGTCATGAAGCTCTGAGTGCAAAGGAACAGGGAGTTGTGATTTTACTGGGTATATATGGATAGTGTCTCATTTTGCTGGTTTCAGGCCTACGAAGAGATATTTTTGGGGGCAGCACCTCAAAGGAAAAAAGGGCGAACTGGACAGGAATTTAATTTGTATCATATGGCCAGCACTTTCATCCAGAGAGACCATCTAATCATGCTTCAGTGGAAGGCAATTGGAAGGCAACAAGTCATTTCAGACATCTTTAAATATCCTACATATCCAAACGATAGTAGACACCATTATAATTAGAGTTGCGCCCATTGCTGACACACATACATAACCTACATAGAAGAGTCTGGACTAAATGCAATGCTGAGGTGCATCTGCCCATGAGCCTAAACTCACCAATCCCAATGCCATGATTATCCATTAAAGGTAGAATAAATAAATAAAGAGATACATATTTACAGATCAACCATAACATTATGACCACCTCCTTGTTTCTACACTCACTGACCATTTTCTCAGCTCCACTGACCACACAGGAACACTTTGTAGATCTGCAATTACAGGCTGTAGTCCACCTCTTGCTTTACATACTTTGTTCCCTTTCACCTTGTTCTTCAATGGTCAGGACTCCCACAGAGCAGGTATGATTTGAATGTGGTGGTGATATGAGTGGATCAGACATAGCAGTGCTCCTTGAGTTTTTACAAACTGTGTCCACTCACTGTTCACTCTGTTAGACACACCTACCTGGCTGGTCTACCTTGTGGAATAAAGTCAGAAATAGCACCTTTGTGTTGGTCATAGAAACAAAGAGGTGGTCATAATGGTTATGGTTAATCAGTATATAGTGTGTGGGAAGGATGACCCCAAGTAGCCAGACCCAATGTTACCCACCCACTTGAGCCCCTGCTCAAGGCAAATGTCCAAACCCTTTTTGGGATCTGTCCCAGTTGTCTCTAATGCATTTGAGATACGATTTTGGGAAAAGTGAACTCACCACAAATAGCAGAACTGAATCATTAGTATGCTGATTTGTATAATCATGTATGTTGAGCACCACACGCTGAGCTGTGCATGTGCTGTGGGAGAAGGAGGAGGGGGGAGCAGCAGGTGGCCTCATGACTCCCATGATGCACTGGTGCCCTCATTCTTAGTAATTTGAGGGGGATTTGACAGGTTTAGAGTGCTTGTTGATGGCTTTTGGATGCATGTTGTTGCATTTGTGTTCTGTTAGTTGTGTTAATGTCTGCTTCCCCCACATTATGTTATCCTCCATCATGTTATTAGCCCTCTCCAATGTGAGGCTGAGACTGACCTCTTGGTCAGTGTCCATATAAGGCTTGTTAGCATGTTTGTGACACGCAGTACATAGAACAACATTCTTGGACTTTTCTGGTTCACAAACTGACAGTGTTCCTGACATGCTGGGATCCATCAGCCTTAAAAACTCCAATGCAAACAGTGCAATAATAAACACGCTGACTCAAACTTAGTCTTATCTGCAGGGGAGCAGTTAAGCCTGAGTTTAGACTCTGCCTGATTTGTGCCAACATAACCACCTGCCTTGGGATAGCGCTGTTGTTGTTACCATGGTACCACCTCCCTATCACCTAGTTGTAATGTTTTAAACAACAAGATCAAGGCTGTCCCAGCTGTTACTGTTGCTGTTGCTAGGCAACCTCGCCATCATGCTCACAAAATGTCCCCGGCTTTGGCTCTCATAGAAAGCCCACCCCACTTGTCCCGAGGTCAGTGAGGATGGAGATGGGGGGGGGGGTATGTCTGTATGCAGATTTCATCAACTTGCTGCTCTTTCAGGATGGAACATTTTGTTACTGGTTAAGCTTGGTGTGGTTTTATATATTTATTTATTTACGTTTTATTATTATTGTTTTTAATTGCCCTTGAGCAAGCACATCATTCTGGATAGTAAATATTATGGGATGCAGAACTGCCTACAGCAATCACAGATAGATCCCTTTTTTAAAAACAAGTGCCTACTTTATACTAACTTTGCCTGCTGCTCTTCTGGCAGCCATTTCAGCGGACAATAACAGCCCATTAATAAGGCTGGGTAAATAATTAAATTAAAAACACACAAATACTGTTTGATAGATAGTATGGGAACCATGCCTCTCTGATTGCTAAAAAGAGTGTTTATGGAGTGCTCTTAATGAAGCCCCAGTTCCGACCTTATTTCATGAATCAATAGTGCCCCCTACACGCTAAGATATGATATGGCAAGGCAACTGCTTCACTTTGGCACTTTGGATGACAAACTGCTTCATGATTCAGACTCTCACATCTCAGCTGCTTGTCCCCTCTGAGTAATTAGATGAATGTGTCAAAAGTCATTTGAATATTGAGATTTTGCTAGTGTGTCAGAGAGGAAAATCTTTGAAATTATTAGTGAACACTCGTTTGCATCTCATGCTGTATATTTCTAATCCCTCTGTTGTATTCTACTTTGCCATTTCATTAATTCACAGAAGCTTATCCCTTGTTGGCTGTGTCATGGGATAAGCACATTCCATTCTCGACAAAAATAGAGTGGCATGTGGCAATCAAATATAACACTTTGTATATATGCCTGTAACGCCCTCGTCTCGTCATGTTTGTTTTCTCTGCATATGGCTTTGTTTTGTTGTTGTTCCTGTCTCCGCCCTAGCCCCACCTTAGTCCTGCCTCTGTCTCATTATTGTCTTCAGGTGTTCCTCGTTTGCCTTCCTATATAGTCCCTTTGTTTCAGTGCTCCCTTGTCTGGTGTTGTGTGTGTAACTCCCTTTTTGTGTGTCTCACATGTCTACCCCAGTTCATGGCTGTCTCCTTTCTGTCTTTGGTTAATTCATAGTTTAGTCTTGTCTAGTTTCTGTGTATCTACCCGTGTTTATTTTGATTATATCTATGTTTAATGAAACTTCCTTGCGTTTACGTCTGTCTCCTCATCCTCCCTGCACTGCCGTGACAGAACACCAGACCCACACTATGGACGTAGCGAGGAATCCGTTTGCTCGGTGTGCAATTAGACGTACTCCTTTCAGTTCGGGTCCTGGCACTCCAGTGGGGTATGTAGTGGAGGCTAAGGTGTCCTCCACACCCCGCAAACAACGGAGTCGGCGGAAGCAGCATGCTGGAGTCCCCCCCTCACCAGTGAACTACCCCCTCAAGTCCGGGGAAAATTTTGGGGGGGCGCTGAGGGTTGGTATTGTTAGCCTCAAGCCTCAGAGCAAAGGAGGTGAGGCTAACAGGGGCGCATTTCGTGAGGATCCTTGTTCAGGGGACATCTGGGATTCCCTCATGAATGCGCCCATTGGACCTCTCAAACCCTCAACAGCTCCAGCACGAGCCGTGCGAGTAGCCCAAGCCCAGGTCTCCAAGGGCTATTCCGGAGGACTTCACACTCCAGATCCAGCGAGGGCGGCAATCCAGGCCGCTACGGATCCAGAGAAGGCGGCGCCTCCAGCCGATCCTCTCCTCGTGAACGCGGCTCCCCCAGCCGCTCCTGTCTTCGTGAACGCGGCTCCCCCAGCCGCTCCTGTCTTCGTGAACGCGGCTCCCCCAGCCGCTCCTGTCTTCGTGAACGCGGCTCCCCCAGCCGCTCCTGTCTTCGTGAACGCGGCTCCCCCAGCCGCTCCTGTCTTCGTGAACGCGGCTTCCCCCGGCGGCTCCAGCCCCAGAGAAGGCGGCTTCCCCCGGCGGCTCCAGCCCCAGAGAAGGCGGCTTCCCCCGGCCGTTTCTGCCCCCGTGACTGGGGCTACGGCCGTTTCTGCCCCCGTGACTGGGGCTACGGCCGTTTCTGCCCCCGTGACTGGGGCTACGGCCGTTTCTGCCCCCGTGACTGGGGCTACGGCCCTTTCAGCCCCCGTGACTGTGGCCCCGGCCGCTCAAGGTCGTGTCTATGGGACGGCCCCAAGGACTTCGGGGTCGATCCCCAGAACTGTGCCCAGGCTGGTCCCTCAGACATTTCCAGAGACATTTGCCAGCCCTGGGCACCCCCATGTTGTTTTAGTTCTGCTGTCTGTCCCTGTCCTGATTCCTGTCTCTGTTTGTCCCTGTGCCCATGTCTGCCTTTGTCTCTGTCCCTGTACCTGTCACAGTATTTATGTCTGTCCCCCTGAATGTCTTGGTCCCTGTTCCCCTGCCTAGTCCAGTCCAGTCCCCGTGTCCGTCCAATGTTCAATCACCTGTCTAGCCCCCAGTCCAGTCCCTGTTTCAACCCTCTGTCCCGTCTCCTGTCCAGGTCCCATTTCAACCCTCTGTCCTGTCACCATTTAAACCACCTGTCCAGTCTATGTTCCAGTCCAGTGTCTGTCCCCCTATAGTCTGTCCCACTATTTCCAGAATAGTCCAGTCCCTGTTTCAGCCCCCTGTCTCTGCTCCTGTCTTGTCCAAGGTTAAGCACCCCGTCAAGTCTCTTGTCTACTCCCATCTTGTCCAGTCCGTTCCAGTCTCCTGTCACCCCTCTTTGTCAGTCTACTGTCCTGTCCCAGGTCCAGCCCTCAGGCTCCAGTCCTGTCAAGTTCTCAGCTCCATTTCCTGTGTCTGTTCCCGTCCTGTCCTGTCTCCCACGGTTCCTTGTCTTAGTCTGTTTTGTTTTCCGTGCTCCCTCCTGCTTCTGGGGGGTCTAGGTTACGCGCCCCGGGAGTTGCGCGTTCAGGAGGGGGCATCTGTAACGCCCTCGTCTCGTTGTTTTCTCTGCACATGGCTTTGTTTTGTTGTTGTTCTTGTCTCCGCCCTAGCCCCACCTTAGTCCTGCCTCTGTCTCATTATTGTCTTCAGGGGTTCCTCGTTTGCCTTCCTATATAGTCCCTTTGTTTCAGTGCTCCCTTGTCTGGTGTTGTGTGCGTAGATGTGTGTTACTCAGTTCATGGCTGTCTCCTTTCTGTCTTTGGTTAATTCATAGTTTAGTCTTGTCTAGTTTCTGTGTATCTACCCGTGTTTATTTTGATTATATCTATGTTTAATAAAACTTCCTTGCGTTTACGTCCATCTCCTCGTCCTCCCTGCACTTCCGTGACAATGCCTTTATATATTCTGGTTTTCAAGAAAAAAATAGGAAATCAGTTTTTGTCAGTTTAGTTGGAATTACATTTTACATTTTATTATTATAAAGTTGATATTTTTGAGATGCCTGTATTTATTTATTATTTTTGACATTGACAATATGTGTTTAAGCAGCTATCAATCAGCTCCACTGATCATATAACTGTATTTTGTAGTTCTAGACAGTTATAGACTGCAGTGCCTCATTTGATCTACAAACTTTGTTAACCCCTATCAACCCTGTTCTTCATGAGTCAGTACCCTGACTGGTCAGGACCACAATAGAGCAGGTTTATTTGTGGATGGTGGGTCATTCTCAGAACTATAGTGATGTTAGTATGGGTATGCTATTAAACATGGATCAGAGGTAAACATGGATCAAAGTTTTTAAGGCACTCAGTGTAACTGCTGGGCTGAGAATATTCCACCAACCAAACATTTCCAACCAACAGTGTCATGTGTCCACTGATGAAGGATTAGAGGATGACCAACACAACTGTGCAGCAACAGATGAGCTACTGTCTCTACAAGGTGGACCAATGAGGTAGGCGTGTCTAACAGAGAGGACAGTGGGTGGTCAGAGTGTTTAAAAACTCTAGCACTACTGCTTTGTTGAATCCACTCATACAGGGGCAACACACACTAACACACCAACACCACATCCGTGTCATTGCAGCGTTGAGAATGATTCACCAAAATATACCTGCTCTGTGGGGTTCCTGAAGGGGATCCTGTAGGCATCCTGAGCATTGAATAGCAGGGTGGAAGATGGGCCAAAATCCTCATTAATGCTCAATTTCAGAAGACACACTAGGTGGACCATATTGTGTATTTGTAAGATACACTGGATAGAGGTCATTAAGTTTTGAATCGTATAAGAAAGACCATGAAATCAAAGAGGATTCGAAGAAGTCCAGAATAACACAGACAATTTCCATAGTGCCCTGAAACTCTAGCAGGAAAGGGAAAGGACTTTTCAGAGTTATATTCAGACTTGGTTCATGAACAATTTAGTGGACTGGAACTCAGCTGCATTTCAGACTGCTGCCATTTGATGTCAGCAGAGATCTCTGTGGATCACCATCCTCCTGGAAGTGGCCTGTAATCAGGACCACCTGCCACCCTGTGGGGGTCAGCAGAAGACCACTCCTCAGCCCGTTATCCTTAAAGCTGTCTCTGCGCATGGAAGGAAGTTAGCTTAGGGATTGACTGAGGGACTGCTAGGCCTTTTTTTTTTCTCAGTGACATCCAGGGCTTAACTTATAATTTGGAAGGAGCTGTAAGTATCATCAGGTAGACATTCTTTTTTAATCTTTCTCTACTTCCACCATACACGTACACACTTAATAATAAAGGTGTTACAAAGGGTTATTTGAGCAATGCCATAGAGGGTTTGGTTCCATAAATAACCATGTTTGTTTAAGAAGTGTGTGTGTGTGTGTGTGTGTGTGTGTGTGTGTGTGTGTGTGTGTGTGTGAACCGTTTGAACCATTTGAACCGTTTAAAAGTTCAAAAAACATCACACAATCTCTTAAGGTTCTTTAATTTAAATGTTATTAGTTAAAATGATTCTTAATGGAACCAAAAGTTTGGCATTACTCAAAAACAAACAAACAAACAAACAAAAAAAGGTAGCACCTTTATTTTCTGTAAGAGTATAATTGTTATCAGCCACGAGCACTAATGAGGCAAGGAACAGAGTGTTCATTCTGGCAGATGATTTTTTAAATTTATTTTTAGTATAATTTTTTAATGTCTATTAATTTTAGTCTCATTTGAGTTATTTAATTCATGTTACATTTAGTCTAGGTTTAGTCAAGATAAATAAAAGCGTATTATTCAGGGGCAGCATGGTGGCACAGCATTTAGTGCTGCCATCACACAGCTCCAGGGACCTTAAATTGGAGCCACAAATTTGCTAATAAATTGATAAATAGCATCAGGAAGGGCATCCGGCATAAAAACTGTGCCAGATCCATGATGTGGATTGCGGTTGATGGGAGGGAGCAGCCAGAAGAAGAAGAAGAAGTAGTCTAGTTTTAGTCAGTTGAATGACTTTTGTTTTCTAATTTTTAAAAGTTTAACAATTTTAGTGGTATTAATGATTATTTATGTTTTAAAACATGTCAGCATGCAAAATTATAGAATTTGGCCATTTTCCTCTTCAGATACATTTTGCATCAACACTCAAAGTTTAAAGTGCGCTGCAAACGGAGGAGACTCAAAGAGCTTCAAATATATCACTGTGTCTGAACAGGCTTCTTATTCACTGTCCTCTCTGTTACTCACTATACAGGGCATTATCATAGGGAACTGAATTCAGGAAGGTATTGAACGTAGTGCACTATTCCTGTGCCTGAAACTGTACCCTATTTACCTTATTGTGCACTCTTTTGTGTTCTGCCATTTTGTAGAGGAGTAGTTGATTGCACTCAAAAAATCCCAAAATTCACTGAAAATACTACTGTACAACCCATGTTTCTACAATATTGTACCTATTGTACAATTCGCTATTCTGCCCGCCTGATCTTGTTGCTCTGACAACAGCAAGCTAAAGTTTTTTATTTTGATTGTTTCCAAATAAGAATTAACAGGTCATTTATCTATCTTTCACATGTTTGTTCAGATATTATTTGTTGACAAGAAATGTAAAACATTTCATTTAAGGTGGAAAAATGCTCTCTTACCAACACTTGGTATTGAGTATGGATATATTAAGCTTATGTGCAGTTGGGACAGTAATAATCAATCTCTCTCTCTCTCTCTCTCTCTCTCTCTCTCTCTCTCTCTCTCTCTCTCTCTCTCTTTCTCTCATATATCTTCACCCCAGCAGCTGAGATCACTCCACTATCTGGCCACAGCTGAGTGCAATTGAAATCCCTATTACCTGTCCTTATACATATGCATAATACTAAAAAGGCAAATAAGCTGCACTAGATTCTGTATTCATTGGGTTCAAGCTGTTTGACGTGCCTCGATTTTCTCTCCCTCTCTTTTCTCCATGGCTCTGGACCTCATTATCATGGAGGCTGCTATACATCCACAGCTCCAAAGTACTGCTGACTTTCACCTAACCCTTCTTTACTTTGACAGCTGTTCTTCAATCTCTAAAAAAATTGGCCCTGAAGCTGGAACCACATCACAATGAGCATGCTTCACATTTTTTTCCTCTGAATCGGGGCATGGCATATGGAAATATGGAAAATATGGTATAATTTGCTGATAAAGGAGAATCCCACTAATATCTTTCATGCTCTGTGGAAACTGTGGGTGAACAGAAATTGTCCTTATTGTACTATTGTACTTACAGCTACTTGCATTTACAAATTAACTGGTGGTTTAGTATTTAAATGTAGCTCAAGAAAAATGTCTTCAAAGTGTCAACCTAATAATTTGGGGGTCTAGAGCTTTTGCACTCTGTAAAATACAATAAACCACTCATGGTTTCTGCACTGCTTAAGTCAGAAATCATGGACTAAAGCAAGCCATTCTGATTGTGCTTTTGTGTACAGAGACTTTAGTGTTGTCCCACCACCTTGTCTGAGTCTCTACAATCACCATGAAGGACCTGTGATTGTGAGAGTGCAAAGACAGGATTATTCATTCATTCATTTATTCATTCATTCATTCATTCATTATCTGTAACCACTTATCCAGTGCAGGGTCGCGGTGGGTCCAGAGCCTACCTGGAATCATTGGGCGCAAGGTGGGAATACACCCTGGAGGGGCGCCAATACTTCACAGGGCAACACACACACACTCACACATTCACTCACACACTCACACCTACGGACACTTTTGAGTCGCCAATCCACCTACCAATGTGTGTTTTTGGACCATGGGAGGAAACCAGAGCATACGGAGGAAACCGGAGCACCCAGAGGAAACCCACGCAGACACGGGGAGAACACAAAAAAACTCCTCACAGACAGTCACCCGGAACCAATCCAACCCACAACCTCCTGGAGCTGTGTGACTGCGACACTACCTGCTGCGCCACCGTGCCACCCAAGACATGATTAAATGAAGCTAAACAAAAAACAAACACATATAAATAAGAGTACTGTTTAAATATGGTGAAAATCAAGAATGTATAAGAAAGAGAACCTAGTTCATTCATTCATTCATTATCTGTAACCGCTTATTCAGTTCAGGGTCTCGTGGTCCAGAGTCTACCTGGAATCATTGGGGTGCCAGTCCTTCACAGGACAGAAAACCTAGTTAAAATTACTAAAAACCAGAGCTTCTGCTCCTTGCTCCTCGCTCCTGGGTTCTCACGCTGAACTGAGTGATGGCTTGTTCTCATTTAAAGGAAAAGGTGCCAAAACTGTCACTGTGGTGGTACCCTCAACTGTATATATTCTGTACCTTTAATTGGGGAACATAACTGTACATTATTCTAATAATGTTGAAGGTTATAAAATGGTGTTCATTTCATATGCCCAATTTCATCTCCAAGACTTATATTATGTTCTTATTTTACGCCGTTATATAAAGAAATTGTACACATTTTCACCTCTCCTTTTGGGGATGAGAATGTAATAAACCTTTAGGGAACACAACTGGACTTTAAAACCACTATTGTGCCTTTATAGTCAAAAAGGTTTGACTATAATCAGGGTGTTTTACCTGTGTCAGCTATTGAGTTTGACATTTTGGAAGTTCATTCTGAGATTGCATGCAGATGTGGTTCACATCTGGCAAAAATGCAGCCCTACTGGCCCACTGTCAGCACTGCCAAAGAGAATAAAAAAAAGAAAAAAAAAGCCCTCATATTAAAATGCACATGTGCCCCTCATGTCACAAAACAGATCTGGCCCACTTCTGGCTGGGCATGGCAAACTGGGTGTTAGCCAAAAGTGACCCAAACACTAACCTCTGTCTGACATGGCTTTAATTTGGTATTTATCTAAGCCTCTTGGCAAGCAGAGAAGACCACTCAGGTGCAATCATTCCATTTGGCAAGTGGGCCAGTGAAAATGGGGGAATGTTAAGCACACCAGCCAGAATAGTTTTGTTATCTGGGACCCTGCCAGGTAAAAGAGAACCATCCCATGTTCTTGAAATATTTACTTCACATCTAAAAATCATTACTTACTTAAATAAAAACTTGAGACATGTCAAGGTTTGGACATAAATAGTAATTTGGCAGTGTCACAACCATACAACTCTAGGGTGCTGAGGTCCTGAATTTGATCCTTGCCTTGGGTCAGTGTGTGTGAGGTGTTTGGCGTATTCTCCTTAGTTATATGTGTGTTTTCTCAAGGTGCTTATGTTTCTTTACACAGTCCAAAAACCAATGCTGGTAGGTGGATTGTTTTGTGAAATTGTCTACAGGCATGAGTGTGTGACTGTGTGAGTGTGCAATGCTCTGCAATGGACTGGCACCTTGTCCAGTGTGTGTTAATGTATTCTTCCCATTGGTTCCAGCTAGGCTCCGGACTGACAGGTACCCTGATCAGAATGTGTTTATAAAGGGTAAATTAATGAAAAAAAGAATGAATGAAAGGATGAATTAGTGCAGACATTTTCCAATTTAATGCAAACATTTTCTACTGCCAAAAATTTTACCAAATTTTATGAAATAAGTGGCTGCACCATGGCGCAGCAGGTGGTTGTGGGTTCAAGTCCCACTCTGGGTGACTGTCTGTAAGGAGTTTGGTGTGTTCTCCCTGTCTTCATGTGGGTTTCCTCCAGGGTGCTCATGTTTCCTCCCACGGTCCAAAAACACATGCTGGTAGATGGATTGGTGCGTCAAAAGTGTCTGTAGGTGTGTGTGAGTGTTTGTTGCCCTGAGAAGGACTGGTGCCCTCTCCAGGATGTGTTCCTGCTTTACACCCAGTGATTCCGGGTAGGCTCTGGATCCACCTCGAACCTGAACTAGATAAGTGGTTACAGGCAATGTATGAATGGTCAAATAATCTTTTCCTGCTCCACTGACCATGATTTGTGGTAATGTTTTCTTAAATTCAATTACAGTTAATCACTCCTGAACCTAAATGCTTAGTGTTATGTAATCTGAAATGAATGTAATGCTTTGGTGACTTAGATTAATCTCTCATTGAGGAAATAAGACACAATTTATGATTTAATTAAAATAAATTAATTCTGTGGAAAAAAAAAACACATCAGCATATATTTTTTTTTGTTAGCAAAGCCACATATGCCACAAATGCCCCCCCTGAATTTATAAAGCAGCCAATATAACAGCAGTAAATGCTCTCCTTTAGCATCCTTTTACATGGTTGGAGAATGCAGAACCGGGAATTTGAGAGCATTTATCTGTACAGAATCTCCCAGTTTGTCCAGGGGCCTAGGTCCTCTCTAGTGCACTCTCTTCTTTAGCTCATCCACAGGTTTTCTGTTGGGATTTAGATCAATATGTTTTGGATCATTGCCCAGCGTAAAGATCCACAAAGACCCAGTTTTATTTTCTTGGCAGAGGCTGACAAATTTTGATTTAAAGTATCACAGTATTGCATCAGTGTTTCAAAGTAACAGAATACATGTAATGGCATTACATATTTAGAATTCAAAGCATAGGTAACTGTGTTCTGATACAGTTACAATGTAAATAGATTTTATTCTGAATGCAGTTACATTGCTGAAATGATTGGTCTACATGAATAGATTGATCTATTTAAAATGTATATTTTATCGCAAAAGTAAGTCCTACATTTCCTACATGTCTTTAAAAACCTTAGTCACCTATTCATTCGATGTCTTGGAACTGGCAGAACACCAGGAGAACAGAAATATGTTTATTGTCTTGTAAATTTAAACAATATTTCATGGTTAAGCAATAAAAGGGAGAGCATAACATTGTTAGGTGCAACCTCTGTTTGCCAGCTACTTTCAGCATCCAAAGACTCCTCTTCCAAAGAAAGAGGAAAGTAAGTTTTTTTTATTTTATTTATATTTTTAATTTTTTTGCAGTTGCCTGCAGCTTTTGGTTCATAGACAGGGTGCTTTTACCCCTGAACCTTGAAAACTTGAAGCTGTAGAGGTGAAAAGTAATTTAACTATTGGCTACATGATGCCCGGGTGAACACACACCATTTAGCATTGGGTGTACAAATGTGATAGCTTAGTCATTTCATGTCATGTGTTCTAGGAGCTGTTTGATATTAGCATTCCATTTATAATGTAAGGAATATTTTTTAACTCCTTTAGAGTGAATGATGTATATGTTCAGGAAAACTAAAATTCAGCTAGTTACAGTAGAACAGAACTGAATATGTTCTTGTTAGTGCCACCCCACACCATTTTAAAATGTAAGAAAATAAAAAAAAAAAGTTATTTAATGAAATATGCTACAAATTATATTTTAATTAATGCATCAACACATTTCCCTGTGCTT